>NC_137610.1:25564398-25751898 GCF_963280865.1 Gymnoscopelus braueri
TAATGGACTGGCAATAACACACACATTTAATGGGATGCTGTTGCTGCACAGATGTTTTATTGCTGGGTCACCAAGCTACTTCCCAGGCAGTCAAAGTGCTGAGAGCCAAGCAAGATTTCTCTAGTATACCTGGTTTCTGGTACCTTTTTCCCCAACATTTATTATTATATTTAGTATTATTATTAGTATTATTTTTGTTACTCCTAGCTGTATCTTCGTTCTGTAACTATTCTGTTTCATAACTGCTGTACTGCCATGAAGAAATTATCGTTAGAAAATTCATCTTGTCTAACGACTGCTGCCCTTGTCCTTCCCCTCTCGATCTCATCCCCATGTGTTGTGCCTTTATCTCTACATCAGTCTCTTTATTTATTCAGTGTATGCCTGTTCACACTGGATGTGAACCTCCGGGGCCCAATCGTTCAAAATAACAGCCGCAGATAGAGCTTGATTTATTTCCAAAGCACTACATCACAGTACATGTCTCTGTTCCAGTGTAGCATCACGGTGTATTGATTTTTTTATTTTTATGAATCATGCTGTATAATTATAAATATCCAACACCCCCTGGACATTAGTCTCATCTTCGCTCAGTAGATAGATACTGTAGCTATTTGGACGCTGCACAGTGTAAGCCAATGTGCATAACTGCCATTGTCGTTTCTAGTTTCTAAGCGCTTAGTTACTTTCTGTCTGCTACTTCCTGACCTACAGTAGCTGATCTGTATTCTGGCACTGTTTGTATTCACCGTCCAGGTATATGGCTGTCGTCGATGCCTGTTCCCTTCAACCCGACATCGACATTCTTCCGCAAGGAGACCAGACAGAGATAGGAGAGCGGGTTAGTACCACCAGTATCTCCTGTCATTTGTTTAGTTTACGCGGCGACATCCTTACCATGCACGGATTGTAAGTAACCTTGTTTTTTTTTGTTGAGATATTTGAGGTTTCTCTTTGAATTCATGTGGTCCTCTCTAAGCCTCATTCAGCTACGAGTAACACTGTGACTTTGCAGAGTACAATGCCTATACAGGCAAGATACTGGCTGACCTTGTTCAGCCAGTGCACTGGTCATGTTACAGTAACAGTACGTCTCTTAGCGGCTGTGTTATGCAATCGATAGGCTGTAGTCTCCTTTCCTATGTTCCTTAGGGGTGAGTACAGTATGTGTCAGGAACATTCATACCACCTTCCTTCCTCTCTCCTCTTCCTCTCTCCAGGGTATCATTCTCTCAGGTGGACAGAAACAGCGCATCAGTGTGGCCAGGGCCTTGTACCAGCAGACCAATGTGGTCTTTCTGGTAGGTTATTGTGCAGACTAATTTCTTATACGTATGGTATAGTCTCAGTGTGACACTGTGTGAAATCCTGCTGTATTACAGTATGTCACCTCGCTATGCTCTGCCACAAAAGGCAAGGCAAGTTTATTTGTATGGCGCATTTCAATAACTACAAGGCAATTCATAGTGCTTTACACAAAACATGAAGAGCCTTAAGACAAAGTGCAGAAGAAACACATTATTAAAGGACATTTGAATAAAATTACAAGAATAAGCTAAAATGAAAAAATAAGTACAGCACATGAAATTAATAAACGAATAAATACAAAAATACAAACAGGAAAAGGCAGCAGCCAACAGAAAGGTATTTAAAAGAACTGAGAGTTGTAGAAGATCTGCAGTTTTCTGGGAGTTTGTTCCAATTATGTGGTGCATAAAAACTGAATGCTGCTTCTCCACATCTAGTTCCGATTCTGGGTTCAGAAAGCAGACCTGTCCCAGATGGCCTCATGGATCATGATGTATCACAAGATCATTCTTTATTCTTTATTTAGATATGATCAGATATGATTCAGACCGGATCAGATATGTATTTAGGCCCTAAACCAGTGGTTCTCAACCTGTGTGGTACGCGAGGCCCCATCTGGTGGTATGCAGAGGAATCTCCCCAAAAAAGAAAAAAAGTGAACTCTGAGATATAAAATAATATAAAAACATATAATAGCCTGCTATTGAAATACTTCTATGAATTATTTATAACTTTACCATGATATCATGGAAATGGTTTTGCTTTCCTGTAGGCCTATATTAATACGTTGTCAGTGCCGTGTTTATGTTGACTTTGTGTCAGCGATGCGTCCACGATCACAACGACTCACAACAAGCTATAACGGTGGCAAGATACTAATGAACAGCGGAGTAAATCAGCAATAGTATTTGAAAATCAATTATCTGACAGACAGGGAGCCAGTGTAAAGGTCATGCATCTTCTTGGTCTTATAGAGAGGACTTGAGCAGCAGTGTTCTGAATCAACTGCAGCCGTCAGATCGATTGTTTTTTAGGGAGACCTGTAAAGACTGTTACAGCAGTCGAGTCTACCGAAGACAAATCCTGCTGACACATAAGAGCTTTAATACTTCATTTATTCTTAAGGTGATATTAGGCTGAAGTAATACTGAAAAAAGCCAATACCCAAGTTAATCTTTGTTTTCTTTCTCTTAATTTTTGTCCCTCTGCCTTGTTCAGGACGATCCGTTCTCTGCCTTGGACATTCACCTAAGTGACCATTTGATGCAGGATGGCATCAACAAAATGCTGAGAGAGGAGAAGAGGACAGTTGTGCTGGTCACACACAAGCTCCAGTACCTTCCACATGCAGATTGGGTAAGAGCTCATTCATACATCCTTGTACAACCATGTCGCTATTGGATCTCAGATCCACCAGCCATGACGAAGGCAAGGGGGAAATTGTTTTCACCCCCCCCTGATACGTAATATTTTTCACATAATGGTGAATTTATATACATTTTGTGAATATATTTAGCATTTTGTGAATTAATAGTCTCAGATCCACCATCCTGCATCTATCCGCTCATCAGCCTTACCCAAATATGGTTTTCCATACTGACGTCATCAACATGAAATCAGTAATAATATTATGTCAGAGATTCTCCTGCGGAGATATTTTCTGCTTGTCTGCTTTTGTACAAAGGAGGATGCACTTCTTAAGAGGTTGTGTTGTGTTTGTTTGCGTGTGAGATGGTGTACTGTACATGTGTGCCTCTCTCTCTGTGTGTTTTCAGATCATTGCCATGAAAGACGGTTCCATCCAGACTGAAGGGACCCTGAAGGACATTCAGAACTCTGAGCCCGAGCTCTTTGAACAGTGGAAGACCCTCATGCACCGACAGGACAAGGAGTTCGAGAAGGTGACCACAGAGACGGCCGGAAATCTAAACTCAAACACAAACCTTTAATGACTTCGATGACAGCCATTAATGGCCGCTCCTTTTCGTTTGTTCGTTTGGGCTTGTTTGCATTGAGCACCAGCAAACTGTTTCTGACGGGCAGAAACCTTATATCTCCATATTTTATCCGTTTCAACAGTTTTGGACATACATGGTTTCTTCCCCACAGGGATGATACACACACCAGTTAGAATATTGTTTGGAGTATTGCAGTAAAGCCTAGTTCACACCAAAGATTTGCGACAAAACAGTTTTAAGCAAAATCCATACTTCAAGTCGCACAACGCTGATGTGTGCTGAAAATAACCGACCTACAAGCTCACAAAGCGCTGCATCTGTGGCACGTTGTGAGCTCGTATAGCTCTGCTATATTTGGCGCTCGACACCGTCGTCTGACGGAGCATAAACTTAAGCATTTGAAAATTGCAGAGAAAAATCACTGCTGTCTGAATTACTCTTAAACTGTGCGTTTCTTGTTGCAGGAGAAAGTTGAAGAGAGCATGGCGGACCTGGAGAGGAAGAACCTCCGTCGGGCCATGTACTCTAAAGAATCATTCAAGACAGAGGAGGATGAGGAAGGTGAGAGGTCACAAGTCACAACACAGCACCCTTATTACAGCTGAAGTCAGGGAATGCGCGTGCGTGCGTGCGTGCGTGCGTGCGTGCGTGCGTGCGTGCGTGCGTGCGTGCGTGCGTGCGTGCGTGCGTGCGTGCGTGCGTG
The DNA here is from genome assembly GCF_963280865.1 of Gymnoscopelus braueri. NCBI lineage: Eukaryota > Metazoa > Chordata > Actinopteri > Myctophiformes > Myctophidae > Gymnoscopelus > Gymnoscopelus braueri. The sequence goes on from NC_137610.1 coordinate 25,568,368, forward strand.
CGTGCGTGCGTGCGTGCGTGCGTGCGTGCGTGCGTGCGTGCGTGCGTGCGTGCACACGTGGGTATGGCTGTGAGTGTTTGCAGAATGCACACAATCCAATAATCCAGTGTGTGAACCTTTCTCTCTGTCTCTCTGCTGTGAGTGTGTGCTGTGAAGAGGTGCTAAGGTGCGGTGTCTGCATATTGTCTATGTCGGGTGAAAACCTTTTGTCCAAAACAGTTACTTTTCAGGATTCCAATTCGAAAATACCAAAAGCAGCAGATCGACAAGCTCAAAACGCTTCGCTTTGCGCCGTGTTTTGAGCTTGTGGATCTGCTACTTTTGATGCTTTTGTGTGACGCTGTAGTATGATCAAGAAGGGCATTAATTTTTTTTTAAACTCAAAAAGTTTGAATATGGAGATAAGGTTTCTGCCCGACAGCAACGATATCTTTATCTGTGTTCTGTGTTGTCTCCGGTGTGCTGGTGACAACCCTGGGTGGAAAGGTGAGATGGCTCCAGCAGCCTCTGCGGCGTTCATATGGGATCTGGCAGGTGTGGCCCAGAATGCATGGTTTTAACGCTGGCTAGTTTTACTACTGTGGCATCGTGCCGCTGCAACCAACCATGCTATGCCATGCGGGCTCCTCCCACCATATGCTAGCATCACATGCCAGTCCTCTCCATCTGTTGTTAGGCTGCTGTCTCAGTTCATCATTACGCCCTCATTTTCACCCTCCATTTCCACGTAGAATCGGGGCCAATTGGAAACGATAGGCAAATAGATTATATATGCATATTTCATACAAAAAAACATTCATTTCAATTCAAATTTCAATTCAATGCATAAGATTATTATGCCGGTTTAACCACCTTCAACCTGGTGTTCCTATCTTGGGTATGTAATTTAACCCTAACCCAAAATTTAAAACATTTTCAAAAGAAGTATCATTATTATTCTTTTTTGTAAGTACTGTAGCTAAAATACTGTAGCAATACAGTTGGCAATACTCTCTTTAAAAAAAAAGAAGAAGCCATTTCACAAAAGGGGTGGCTGCAGCCAGAGGCTGTAGCTATTTGAGGTTCCTTGGCATGTAAAAGTTTGGAACCATTCAGGTGGTCTGACGACTCGCTGTATACTTGACATTACTTTTCCAAAGCACTCCAAAGTTTGATTGATTTTTGAGGAAGTTGATCTGAAAAATAATAATAATATAATGGTTTGCTCTGGAAAATGGCCAGCATAAATTAATTAATTAAAAAAACTATAGTGATCCATCAGTCAATGGGATAAACAAGCCAGACCGCCGGTGTGTTCCTTTAAGTCATCACTAGCATGAATAGTATTCATTATAGACATGCAAGTCACCACTGTCCCATTTCCTCCTGTCTTCACCCCCCCCCTCCCCCAGACACCCACATGCAGTGACATGTTCTGAAGATTGCTGCATGATGTGCTGTCCTGCAGTATGTCGAAGGAAGGGAAGTCAGCACACTGTGTCTTAGCTCCCAGTAGAAAATCTATTAAGCTTGACAACGGTTCAACCCAAGCGGGTCTTCATCGGGTCTGATGTTGGTTGAAAGGTTGTCAAGTTTAATACATTTTCTACTGGGAGCTATGACACAGTGTGCGGACTTCCCTTCCTTCAACAGTGTACATTTTTATTGGGATGTGCGACTGTGCGTGCTTCCCTTTGGACCGTTTTTTTTTTTTGGAAATGAATGCCCTACCTCATCATACAAGAGTGTCGCGCAAAAGTAGTGAAAATAGCAGATCTATGAGCTTGTAGATCTGCTATTTTCGGAAGTATAAATCAGGCTTTAGCAAGTTCAGTCAGTCTTAATGGCAAGGGAAATGAGACATTTTATCAGACTGCATGCCAATCATAGACTTAATTCACTCCCATGCTGGGAGTGAATTACCAGTGCTCAGCAGGGTTATCTTTGTTATTTAAGATTAACATGTCTACAAAGCTTTTTAACTTGCTTCAGCATCTCCCTGCAGCGAGTATGAAACCCCTGGTTGAGACTAATATTCCTCTGGATGATTGTGTTTTGGACACCCATGGTTTGATATAAAAAATTTAGATGGCTTTTTTGGGGGATCACCAACTCATCACAAACGTACAATGGTGGACAGTAACGAAGTACATTTACTTGAGTATTACATTTTTGAGCATCTAGATTCTGTACTTTACTTGAGTATTTGTAGTTTTTAAGACAAATGTTGTACTTCTGACGGGAAAAAGTACATTTTGAATTAACCACTTAAGTCAAATATAGTGAAAATAGCAGATCTACAAGCTCACAAAATGCTGTGAGCTTGTAGGTCTGCTCTTTTTAGCATTATTGATATTTCTGTCAAAAGAAATGTCAACATTTTAATACAGCAATGCATTGATATTAAATTGATATTTTGTAAATTGTTGCCTACTTTTGAAGCAACTTTCACTTGTAGTTGGGGCTAGTGGGGTGCAAGTGGGGGGCTAGTGGGGTGCTAGTGGGGGGCTAGTGGGGCGGCAGTGGCTCAGGGGTAGAGTAGCCGGGTAGAGCGGGCTCCCCCAGAGTTAGTGTCGAAGTGTCCTTGAGCAAGACGCTGAACCCCTAATTGCTCCCGATGAGCAGGTTGGTGCCTTGTATGGTTTCCTCCACCATCTGTGTATGAATGTGTGTGTGAATGGGTGAATGTAATGCACAATCTATATACAGCGCTTTGGATAAAAGCGCTATATAAATGCACCATTTACTATTTACTAGTTGCGTAATATGTGACCAGGAGTATCTACAGTATACTACTCAAGTACTGGGGTTGAGTACTTTGTCCACCACTGGGGATCACCAACTCCTCACAAAACATTATACATGCATGAAGAAACACTCAGTATGTTCATCCAATGGCAAGCATCTTTAACCAAATATGACTCACTCAGACTCAGGTAGTTTTTTGCTGATAGAACATATCTATGGCCAACGTATGCATGTGAAATCAGTCAGGGTGTAATATCTCTGCTGTCCGGCAGGAACCAGCTAACTCCAAAATGTTTTTCAGAAAATGGAAAAAAAAGTGGAGTTAGGAGGTTTTGTTCATCATTGATAAGAACAGCTGAATGGACCTCCAAGCTCACAATGAGGTTGGAGGTCAAAAGGGGGTGGAGCCTGGAGTCAGCTAACTCCGGTGGACTTCGCTGGTTTAGCAGAAAATTTGAGGATCCAATGGAGTTAGCTGGTTTTGTCAGAAGCGCTTTTTAATGCTTTTCATTGGTTCAGTATTTTTTTTTTTACCAACACACAGATGTAAAGGGTGTTCAATGGCCCTGATTAATGGAAAAAAATGCAAAAGCGTCAAAATGGTCTGCCGGACAGCAACGATATATAAAATAGATGAGCAATGTATTAAATGAGCAAACATCTCCGAAATGCTGGTATGGTCCTTAGTGTTTAATGTTCCTACCATAGAACTGAGGCATTATATCGTCTCTGTCGGGTGGAAACCTCATACAGTATGTCCAAAACTGTTACTTTTCAGGATTCAAATGAAAAAATAGCAGATCTACAAGCTCAAAACGTGCCGCTTTGCGCAGCGCTTCGAGCTTCTAGATCTGCTACTTTTGATGCTTTTGTGTGGCTGTAGTATGATCAAGTAGGGCATTCATTTACGAAAAAAACACAAAAAGTTAGAATATGGAGATAAGAGGTTTCTGCCCGATGGCAACAATATAGTACGTCAAAGATGACTAGAACCTGCTTGATGAAGCAGGTGAAACCGACTCACTCGACCGATGTACTCTACCATGTCATTGCACCCCCTGACAGCTCCATTTTACCATCTCACAACGAAATCCCATATTTATCCAAAAAGCTAAACCAAAGTCTGCAGCAGTACCTTTCGTTAAATCTGCCGCTGTTCCTCTTCCCAGAGGAGTCAGTGACGGAGAGCGACGACGACGATTGGATGTCACAGGCCATGCGGCAGCGCGCCACCATCCCCTGGTCGTCCTGCGGCACCTACCTGTCCTCCGCCGGCGTCCTGGTGCTCACCGCGCTCCTCCTGTCGCAGCTCTTCAAACATTCCCTCATGGTGGCCATCGACTACTGGCTGGCCTACTGGACGTCACATGTCATCACTGCCAAGATGACCAACGCCACGGCGCGGAACTGTACTGTCGGTCAGGTGGGTTAGTGGGATTTTTTCTTTTTACCACTTAAACCCTATATGGTTGACCGGAGGAGTCCCTCAGGGCTCTATACTATTATCTTTTCTGTTTTCTGTTATTATGGCGAAAGCTTTCGCTGAAAATAGCCGATCGACAAGCTCACAACACGTCGACGCGCTGCACAATATGAATGCTGGGGTTTAAGTGGTTAACTCAACCCATCATCCAGCAAACCCATACTGCAATAAAAGTAAATTAAAAAAATATGTATTTGAACACTCAAAATATATTTCCCCACTTATATCACAGTCACTTAGCAGGAATATAAAAGACATAATATAACGTATGTACTGTATAAAGACACCATGTGGTTTTGTTCAGATGCTGTATGTCGTTAACATTGCAGCTGCTGTTGTGAGTTGTAGCAAGATGTACCCTTTGAAGGCATCTGTTCCTCACATCTGTTATAATGCATGCCCAAAGTGATGTTAGGAATGTCCATTTCAGAGTGATGGGCTTCTTTAATGGTTCTTTTAAGTCTTTATGTAGAAGAGTTGACCCAGAAGCTGCTTCACTAACGTCCAGATGGGGCACTGAGATGCCCCTGAGCACCTGCATTAGATGTCTCTTCATGCTTCATCTGCAGTGTCTCTGCAGAGATGCAGGGATGTGCATAATGTGTGTCAAAAATGGAAAAGCTATTTCTGTGGAGTCTGGAATCTTGTGAATGGGTGTGAAGGGAAAGTGCCTACAGCACATGTGGTTCACTATGCTATAAAATACTGTTAAACAACAATAAAAAGCTAATGCTTCCTGAGAGGCGTATTGCTGACATTAAAATTACTGTAGATTTTAGAAGTAAGTCCCACAAACCGTGGGTGTGTTTATTTATTTTTGCACTGATGTGTCAAGCAGGTCTAGTAGCAACCCATTATCAATTATACTCCATGTATAACAATAGTATTATATATTAGTCTTTAGCTCATCTTCATGAGAGCACTTTCCATTTTACAATTTAGGCATTACCCGTTTCCTGTTCCGTTTCATTTTCCCATGGCTTCGTTTGATTGATCACATAAAGCTATGAGAAACTGAACCGGGTACAGTATGCCACCTTCTGGAAACCCGGGATTACAGTTATGCACTGTAGCCTCAAAATTATTTAAAACATTTCAAACAATTTCCACATTTTTCAAAAAAGCAAGGATAGAGTGGTTAAAATGATTGTGATGCTGTTTTAACACATTTAGCTGGGGACCCCCTGGAACCCCCCCAAGGACCCCTGGGGGTCCCCGGACCCCACTTTGAGAACTTTGCTATAAAGTAACCAGGATAGGTAAACATTAAACCTAGCATCTGTCTAAGTCTGTCTAAACACCATGCTATCTAAAAAAAGAAAAATACACATACACAGGATTTTCTTTTACACACGTGCACAAACATGCAGATACAGTACAGACGTGGTATCTAAGCACCACAAGGGTCGGTTCGTTCACACATTAGGGCCACAGCAGCTGTTGGCAGGCTATCAGGTTGCAGCGTGAGTAAAGCTGTCGTATTATTAATAGTCGTCTTTGGTGGTATGCGTGCATGTGCATGCGTGCTCTGAACTAAATTTGGTCACAAAGTATAGTCATATGGAGGCTATAGGCCAACTAGGGTTGAGGACACTGAATTCTCTAGTGACGTCTAATGTGTACACCATAATTATATATATTTTACACCACTTTCTCCTTCTTTTTCTCTCTCTCTCTCACACACACACACACACACACACACACACACACACACACACACACACACACACACACACACACACACACACACACACACACACACACACACACACACACACACACACACACACACACACACACACACACACACACACACACACTGTACCTCTCTAGATAAAGTGTTACTTGTTGCCAGTGTCTCTTTGTCCAGCATATCTAATCACCTCCATTGTAGACACACAGCATGTGAGTCCACTCAAAGCTCTGTCGCTCTATCAAAAACACAACCCTCGGCACACAACCACCACTTAACAGAGATGGTACACAGTGAAACCCTCACTGTTCGCTTGATGCTGACAGTGTACACAACTAGATTAGGCAGGGGGCCACAATTGGAAAATTACTTGAATTACACTTTCTGGTTGGTTAAGTCTGAGACCAACCTCTTAACCAACCAGACACACACACACACACACACACACACACACACACACACACACACACACACACACACACACACACACACACACACACACACACACACACACACACACACACACACACACACACACACACACACACACACACACACACACACACAGTGCTGGCCCTACAGCGTAAAACACCTTTGTTTCCTTCACAGGTGTGTGATTTCAACCATTCGTTCTACCTCTCAGTGTTCAGTGTGCTGTGTTGTCTGGGCATCATTCTGTGTCTGGCCACCTCCGTGGCTGTGGAGTGGACGGGCCTCAATGTGGCCAAGCAGCTGCACCACAAACTGCTCAACAAGATCATACTGGCACCCATGAGGTACGTACAAATGTGACAAAAGGGACCCATTGGTCACACTTGTACTGTGTTACAAATAGATATATGAACACCTGTTAAAAAAACTATCATCAGAAGGATTGGGATAAAACACAGTAAACACTTTTTACTCACCCCATTACCCAGAAAGCCATCTGCCTCAGATGATGACCAACACACACACACACACACACACACACACACACACACACACACACACACACACACACACACACACACACACACACACACACACACACTCACACTCACACTCACACTCACACTCACACTCACAAACACACACACACACACACACTCCCTCACTCACTCACTCACTCACTCACTCACTCACTCACTCACTCACTCACTCACTCACTCACTCACTCACTCACTCACTCACTCACTCATAATCATTAAAAATGTTGCTTCATATATTTTATCCTAGACAAAAAAACATGCAATGAGACCTAAAAAAGAATTAACTGTCCAGAGAAAATATTTAACGTTGGCTTTGACCATGAAAGTGCAATTTCCAAATTCTTGACATTACAACGCACTGTTCTGTATCTTTGGTAATGAAATGGCTGATCTCTGTGCTGTATTTGCGGCGGTCCCTGCAGGCTGTTTGAGACCACTCCTCTGGGCAGCATCCTCAACCGGTTCTCCACAGACACCAACACCATCGACCAGCACATCCCGGCCACGCTGGAGTGTCTGATGCGCTCCACCCTGCTGTGTGTGTCCGCCCTGGGGGTCATCTGCTACGTCACCCCCGTCTTCCTCATCGCCCTGCTGCCCCTGGCCGTCGCATGCTACTTCATTCAGAAGTACTTCCGCCTCGCCTCCAGGTCAGTCTGACACCAATCTGGGAACCCATTCGGTAAATAAAACACTTTGTTTTTGCCTGTGGGGGCAGCCGGGGCACCACCTCCTTTTTTATGTAGAAACAGGAACTCGGTGTGGCTCCTCCCCTTTCTTTGTCCACTTCCTCCCGGGTGCTTCTGTGTTCATTCCTACTAACAACAACACTACATGGTTACGGCAGTGGTGCTGAGACTGAGAGATTAGTCTGACACCATGATGGATGGATGGATGGATGGATAGATGTAGAGGTGCAACAGTTAAAGGGGTAATGTCACTTTAAAACAGTTCTGGGGGTATTTTAACGTCTACTCTGGCTTTTGTGGACACCCCAGACAGTTTTTAAGTTGCTTGATTCAATATTTCGATATTTGATAATATTCATTTTATCATACACACCCCCTTCCTATATAAATCCTTTGTAACTTCAAACTCCATTTTAGCCATGTTAGATTCACTGAAAAGACACGTCCTTGGTTCTGGTGGCTGACATTGTCAGTGATATTGTGTTGTTTTATAATTAATTGAAATAATAATGATAATAATTTTAAAAAAAGAAAGAAAAACGCAGTCCCCTCGTGCATTAGCACAATAGCAGTCACCAGAACCAGGGACATGTGTTTTCAGTGAAAACAATGGAATTTGAAGTTATAATGGGTTTATATAGGAAGGGGGAAGTCTGATCAAATGAATATCTAAATATTGAATCAAGCAACTTAAAAACAGTCTGACTGTCTGAGGTGCACACAGAAATGCCAGAGCAGATGTTAAAATGACTCAGAACTGTTTTAAAGTGAAAGATATATTTTTTTTTAAATCGATTTTAATGAAATAATTGATGTTAGGTATTTGTCGTATGGGGAAATTTAAAGGGATTAAAAGTTATAAAGAAAAAAGTTAAAGTTATTAGAAAATATCCCCCCTCCGCTTTTTTCCCCTTTTTTTTACTAATCGTCTATGTCAGGTGGAAACCTCATATGTCCAAAACTGTTACCTTTCAGGATTCAAATTCAAAAATAGCAAAAGTAGCAGATCTACAAGTTTGTGGATCTGCTACTTTTGATACTTTTGTGTGACGCTGCTGTAGTATGATCAAGTAGGGCATTAATTTACGAAAAGTTAGAATAAGAGGAGATAAGAGGTCTTCTGCCCGACAGCAACGAAATCAAACCCTGTGTTTGTTCCCTGGATCAGGGACCTGCAGCAGCTGGAGGACAGCACCCAGCTCCCTCTGTTGTCCCACTTCTCTGAGACAGTGGAGGGGCTCACTACCATCAGGGCCTTCAGGTGAGCACCTTCTCACTCTGACACCCCAAATGGTTCACTAGACCAGTCCAGCGGTTCTCAAACTTTTTCATGTCAAGGACCCCCAAAATGATATGTATTTGGCCGCGGACCCCCATCTCAAAATATTTCGTTTCAGGGACCCCCAGAAGCAAAGATTTGAGTTACAAATGTTCGCTTTTAAAAACGATATACATTCAAAGGTTTGCCACAAATGTTCATGATTTTTCAAAAATAGCAGATCTACAAGCTCACTCGGTGCCGTGCTATGAGCTTGTATATCGGCTATTTTTGAATAGCCAAAGTATAAAAGGTTAAAGTGGTTAAAATTATTGTGATGCTATATTAACTAATTTTACTGGGGACCTCCTGGAACTCCCCCAAGGACCCCTGGGGGTCCCCGGACCCCACTTTGAGAACCAATGCACTAGACAATGCTTTAATAAAATACTTTGAAATGTCTAAAAAAAAACATTTTGATCCTAGGGAAGGACCCATGTCAGGAAACTGGGTCACAAAATGGGCCACAAGTCTGTGTCTAGAAGTTACTGACATAATTGGAACTAGAAGAACAGTACAGTAGTTCCGATTCAGCTTTACTGAACCTAAGATATATTCAGCCTCTTTTGTGTGATTCTTTGTCTTTGTCTGCAGATACGAGCCCAGGTTCAGGAAGAGGTTACTGGAGTACACTGACGCCAACAACATCGCCTCGCTGTTCCTCACGGCAGCCAATCGCTGGCTGGAAGTTCGCATGGTAATGGCCTCGCTTCTGTTAAAGGAAGAGTAGACAACAAAGTTTATAACACCTCTATAAGGCAGAAAGGGCAGCAATCATGTAGTCTGCAACATTGTAATGTGATGGCTGCCTTACAAGAATATATGTAGGATAAAAAATACCTTACCCAACTAAAAAACACATGGCCAAAAGCATCAGCTTATGGCATACATGATAATGATGTGATGCAAGAGTGTGGACTTGCGGCCTGGACCGCTGGCATAGCGTAGCGTAGGCTCAGTGTAGCCTGAGCGCGTCGCGGGTTCGAGTTCCGAGCCTTTGCTGCATGTCACTCCCCATTTCCTGTCAGTCTACTGTCTTGTCAATAAAGGCATAAAAGCCCAAAAATAAATCTTTTTTTTTACCTTGCCGTCTGTGAGCCGTGGGAGGCCCCTGTACAGGTCCACGTTTCTGAAGTGGTCCGCCCATGTGACATCATGTGCCATTCGTAGCATTCTTGTGTAGAGCCATCAAGGGCCTTTTCCTGCTGTACTGTGAATGTCCATGTCTCGGCCCCGCACAGCAGTATACTGACTCCTCTGTAGCCACGAATAGCTGCCACTTGAGGTCATCTCCCATGTCAGATTTCCACACTCTCCTCATCAAGGCATTCCAGGTTATTTCATACAGAGGCAAATAAGTCATAGAGAGGGAAGGAAACCATTAATCTATCAATTGACTGTCCGAGAAAATGTAATCAAATTATTATTTCACAATCATAAATTTTTTTGGGGGCTAAAGCAATAATTCTTTAAAAGTGTATGTATTATTTCTGTATAAACTTTAACCTGTGGTGTTTCAAGGTGCTTTTCCTTTTCCAGCAACTACTCTCTCTGTGGGCATTCTGAGAATTACATCATTCTTTTCATGGCATTCGAGAGCTGTGTTAGCCTGGCTCCACCCCCTGAATCCTTTGCCTAGCATTCAGGGTCTGGTGACGCTTTCGAAGGCGGGTGTTTCTCGGTTGAAAATCTGTACGACGAATCGGGATCGGGACAATCCAGTATGAACCAATCGCGTTGGTTCATAGTGGAGTCCCACTTTGGCCACGCCCCCATCTCCGCTGCATTGAGAGGGCTTTCAGACTGAATAATGGAGTGAAACGAAATGAAAATTCAGGCTGAGTGTCAGGCTAGAGCTGTGTAGTAGTAACCATCCTTGTTAGTGTATGGACAATATTCTGTATTGTATAGGCCATACTATATGTGCTGCTTGCATCTTACATATTTCACTCCTCCCGCATTATGCTCACTACACCGCAAATTCTGGAGCGTTCATTTAACTCTTACGGGTACATTTTTACACCCTTAGACTTAAACTAACTCCCGGGATATTGTTTTGTCTGAAGACGTCCTTGAGATATATTTGAATTCATCTCCATAGCTGGATTTTTTTAAATGATATTGTCTCATATTGTTTACAGTAATATTAATGTAGTATTTGTAGTTATTTGAATTATAAATGATTGCATATCATTATCAAGACACATTTGTCTCTCTTACTCCTCTCAATGCTCATGTGCTCCTCTCTTTCTCTCTCTCCCCCTAGGAGTACATAGGAGCGTGTGTGGTTTTAGTAGCAGCGGTCGCCTCCATCACCAACGCCCTGACCAACCACCTGTCCACTGGCCTGGTGGGGCTGGGCCTGACTTATGCACTCATGGTAAGAGACCTATTTGTCGCTATAACTCGGGCATCACACCTTTTAATTTAATTTAATAAAGTGGCCCATTTGAGGACGCATTGCCGTTGTCTCTGCATGCCCCTGGGGTCCTATAATGACATCTACCCAGCCTGCCTTTCAAAGCCCACCAAGTTAACGCGCCCTCTGTGAATCAGGTTTCCAACTACATGAACTGGATGGTGCGGAATCTGGCAGACATGGAGGTGCAGCTCGGTTCGGTCCAGAGGATCAACGGCCTGCTTAAGACCGAAGCAGAGAACTACGAGGGGTTGCTCAGTGAGTACTGCCATCGTGTACGGTTTCACCTTATATTAAACCATCTTTCACATTGGTGGCAGCTGCACGATTAAATTGCCCCGAGTAACCATCTGAGGTCAACGGAGCAATTTCCTGCCCTCTAATGGTTAAGTTCAATCTGTGTGAGAGTTAATCTAAATATATCATTTGACAGCTGAACTGGAAAGTCCTTCTGCTGACCAGCAGAGCCATTTCGTGTTTTAGTTTTTTTGTCTCATGTGAGCTGATTTTCAGCTAGCATAGTCTTTTATGTCCCCTCGAATGTCTGTTCAAAGTGAACATTCTAAATGTGGTACCATTAATCATGTCATGAATTAATCGAGAGCTCTTGTCAGCTCTTAATGACCAATCTAACCTGGAACAAGCTGTAATTCTCAGAGACCACAACAACACGATGCAGAGAAATGTCTACGTATATATTACAGAAGACACAACATCTTATCTCTGAGGTTATGTGGATGATACAGTTAACCAAGCTTTGATTGCTCAATGTTTCAAAACACAAGATGCTGTCCTCGACAAACCTTTTGGAATGAAAGAAATGTATACTCATTAGGCTGCTCATGAGTACAGAGCAGAAATGATAAATGAGCCATATAAACAGACTTCTGCCGACACGCTCCTAATTGGATAATTAAGAATCCTTATATAGCATGACCTCATCAGATTTCAGCTGTTGAGTTTTCTTTCCTGTCTGTCTGTCTCTCTGTCTGTCTGTCCAGCTGCGTCTCAGGTCCCTGATGGCTGGCCCCAGCAGGGAGAAATCCAGATCCAGAACCTGAGTGTCCGTTACGACACCACACTGAAACCTGTCCTCAAGAATGTCAATGCACACATCAGCCCGGGGCAGAAGGTACAGTACTGTAGCGAAATGCACATTGTTGCTGTCGTGCAGAAACCTCCTATCTCTGTGTTTTAACTTTTTGTGTTTTTTCGTACATTAGTGCTCTACTTGATCACACACAAGCAGCAAAAGTAGCAGATCTACAAGCTCGAAACATGGCACAAAGTGACTCGTTTTGAGCTTGTAGATCTGCTACTTTTGCTATTATAATAATATTATAATTGGAATCCTGAAAAGTAACAGTTTTGGACATATGAGGTTTCCACCCGACAGAGATGACATACTGTACATACTCATATGACAAGGGGAAGTGCTGTAGGAGTTTATGCAGCTGCAGGAGGGTTCGTTTTTGTTTAAAATTCTCCTTCTAATAAATCAAATTCTAAAGAATGATAAATGGGGTACATTTGGGGCATACTTTGATTGATGTATCTATCAAATCTGCATTCCTGAAAAACCAGGCGCTGATTGATTTTACCTGAACCAAAGTTAGCAAACAGCTCTACAGATAAGGGGGGCAGATGTCAGTGCTTTGTGAAGGGATCTAACATTACGAAAGGTTTAGGGTTGCCTCTTGTGAGGCCCAAACCCCTGAGTTGTTTCCTGCAGAAATACTGGACTCTATTAGATCAATGCAAAATGGTAAAAGTTCTGGTCTGGATGGTTTCTGTAAAGAGTTTACAGGAAATGTGAAAGTCGGATATCTCTGTTCCTACTCAGGATGCTCTCTCACTCAATTGCATCAACGGAACAGCCAGACATTAAACTGATCCCTCTTCGTGCAGAGCAATCTCCATGTTTAAAGTTGATTTCAAGATCTTTACCAAAATACAAAAAATAAATTCATGCATTCAAAATAAAATAATAGTTGAGTCACAAAGTGCTTTACAGGTATAACATTGTATATTGTTTATAGTATTATTCTATATGATAGAATATTTTTGGCTGAGACTGTGTTTGTACCCAGGTGGGAATCTGTGGCAGAACAGGCAGTGGCAAATCCTCTTTCTCCCTGGCATTTTTCCGCATGGTGGACATGTTTGAAGGTAAATAGTCAGGGTTGTTATTTTTAAGCTGTTTAAAGCTGCAGTCCGTAACTTTTATGTCTTACTCCGGATACAAACCTGGGTCTTCTCCTGTGTGAGAGACCAAACAACTAGTACAGTAGGTGTCCTACCCGATAGCAGGGTCTAGATTTCACAATGAAAAAGTATAGTATAGTGACCTCCTATCACTGCAGATGTTGTATTGTACTGACATAATATTCTATCATACCAGCTCAGTGGCCTTGTGGTTAGAGTGTCCACCCTGAGATTGGGAGGTCGGGGTTCAATCCTCCAGCTGGGTCATACCAAAGACTATAAAATGGTACCCAGTGCCTCTCTGCTTGGCACTCAGCATTAACTCATTCACTGCCACAATTATTGCTGGCCGCGTTTGCCCACTGCCAGAGATTTTTCATTGAAAAAGAAAAAGTACTCAGGAGCCAAGATACAGAATTTTTAAGTTTTAAGTTAACAAGGAAGTGGATGGGAGTCTAGATCTTCAAAAAATCATATCTCCTTGGTCTTTGGGTCTTTTTTTTCTTTTTTTTTTAATTAAAATTACGTTTTTTACGTCAGTGGCAGGATTGGTAAACGGGAATAATTACGTCAATTACGTCAGTGGCAGTGAATGAGTTAAGGGTTGGTAAGTCCCTGTGCGTGACATAGTAGCATCTTGTCCAGGGGGTGTACTTGTACATCATGGCTGGGGGATGTACATCAAGCCACCTCACGCTACAGAAACAGGAGATAGGCTCCTGCCCCTATGGGCCATATGGTTGGGAACAGTTGGATACATGATACAGATTGCGGTTTAAATACAAATTTATTCATTCATATAAGTTCCGGATTGCAGCTTTTATAACAAACACTAGTTTAAAGTTTCTGAATACATATTTTACATATTTTATAATATAGCACAAAAGTTGTTTTATTCAGTTCTATATGATGAACTGTTGGAACGTTTCTTGTGACCAGGGAGGATCGTTATTGATGACATAGACATCGCTCAGCTGCCTCTGCAGACCCTCCGCTCTCGGTTCTCCATCATCCTCCAGGACCCCATCCTGTTCAGTGGAAGCATCCGGTAAGATGCCACCCTGCCAGTACTGCTGGCCTCACTGTTCATTACAAATTATAGGACCACTTCAACCTATCTTCATATAATTGGTCCACACCAATGCTCATTATATGGTACCATATTATCTACTTGGTCTGTCTCAGAGGAGGACTGTAGCTCAGAAACCTGCCTACCAGTGACGTCATCGGTAGGCAGGTTTGGTCTTTTCAAACTTCTCAAAAATGTTTTGTATTATTTTGTTATTGACTCGAGAACAATGGCTTCTATTTTAGCATGCTAACTTTCCAGCAATAGAAAGCCTGCAGTTTCTATTAGCTTGGATTCCCCATCGATGATGTCACTGGTAGGCGGGTTTCTGAACTGTCCACAGCCCTCCCCCGAGACATAAAACGAGTCGACAAAAATGGTACCATATTAAGATGAGTATTAGTGAGGACCAATTATATGATTCATGAAGGGCCAGCAGTCATACTGTGTTTGGACATTTATTATGAAATTGTAAATTTATTGTTAGGTTTATAGATCAATAATCATAAACCCCTGTGAAAAGTTAGGCCTATAGATCAATAATTATAAACCCCTATGCTGTTGATCAAACTCCAACAAAGACACACGTGACACAGGAGATCTCATTTACTCGCGAGGAGTGTAACGACAATGTACCTCACATGTGTATTGTCCACGATCACACTGCCGTTAACCCATTTCGCCAAGAACTTTATTAGAAAAAGGGCGTATCTACATTTGTATGCTTGGTGGAAAACTACTGAGTCAGTTTAAGTGGGGCCTATGTGAGTGCTTTTACTGATAAGACTGGCAGAGACAGTTGCATGTTACACACTAAATGAATACATTGCAGGAATTCAATTAAATGAATACATTAACTCTCTCAGTGCCACGCCCCGAGATATCCCGAGTTTTTCCCGAGTACCCTCAGTGCCAGCACGAGAAATCCCGAGTTTTTACTTTTGACTGTGATCGCGCTATTCTGTTCATTTTTCATGATCACTTTCGCTTCCTGACTCCTTCAGACTCACCCGGAGCCGGATGTAAAAAAAAAAAAAATCCGGGTCACGTTGTTTTTCTCCGGTGATTTTCGGCCAGAATAGGGAAAGTCACGGTTTTTCACACGGTATAAAAAGTGAACGGAGAGGTCCACGTCTACTCTCTTTGGTCTGGGTGACGATCAGTCATCGTAGTCGTGTATCGCATCGTAATTTAGCCTGATCAACGATTGTCAAAATGTCAACATCCGGTTATGACCGGATATGACGTGAGCCTGTTTGGGAGGGGGTGAGTGAGCCAGCGAGGTCATCAATGTGTCGATTTGTTGCTCTCTACTGGTAGAACTGTATTATGGGTTTAAAACCCCAATCAGATCATTTATTTGAATGAAAAATTACAAACAAAAAAAAATTGCTGGCACTGGGGGAGTACTTTGTGAAAATACTCTTGGCAGTGAAAGAGTTAAAGAAAGAGCTTAATACACACATTATACTTAATACATATCTGCACACAGATGCTGTAAACCGGTCCTTTCATTTATCACCAGGCTAGACACAATACTCAAAAGATTATAATATTATAGATTATCATACAATTGTAATCAATTCTATGCAAAATACTGAATGTGTGTGTGTGTGTGCTTGCTTGCTTGCGTGTGCGTGTGCGTGTGCGTGTGCGTGTGCGTGTGCGTGTGCGTGTGCGTGTGCGTGTGTAGCTTCAACCTGGATCCAGAGATGAAGGCTACAGATGAGATGCTGTGGGAAGCTCTGGAGATCGCACAGCTGAAACTTGTGGTCAAAACTTTGCCAGGAGGCCTGGGTGAGTGTGAAAAAGAGAGATGGTTGGTTAACACTGTACAATAGCTATTAGTGAGCTACTTACAAATGACTTGTTAAGTATTTGTTAATAGTTGATTAAAAAACGTGCAGTTGTTTTAAGCTACTTACTAATGACTTGCAAGTACTACTTTCTGTACAAGCCATGCTGCCAACTCCAGACTAGAGAAGAAGACCAGAAATCATGCAATTGTATTATACACTAATATAATATAACATAATACAATAAACTTGTTGTGTAGGATGAGGAAGGTTTGATTTATACTTATTTATACACCGGTGCATAACTAAATAGCAATCAGGGTGATTGGTGACATGCAGTGTATGACGGGTTACATATCCTTAAAGAGGTGGTGCCATAGTTTTGCACTTTTTCTGTTTTTCATGTGTCTATGAGGTTGATAGAACTTCATTAAGCCCCCTGGTGGTGTTTTTATGGTGTTTTATGTCTTCTCTGACTATTTTGAGTTTCTACCTGGAGGCTGAAACCTTGAGGGTCAAACGTGCCAATAGAGAAACAGCGCTTTAGTGACACAGTAGTAAAAACATACCCTCCCCCTCATTATCATAACACAACAGGTGTGGGCATGAGGAGGAGGAGGGACTAGGACAGGTGGGTGGTGCTAAGGTGGTGGAGGAGGTGCTACGGTGAGAACCAGGTATACTTAATGAACTGGAGGCGTGTCCACATAAAGACATAATTTTAACAATTTCTGTACACTTTTTTGAAAAAAATCTTCCTCCTAGTATAACCATAATACCTGATGATTATGTTTTAGGGGGGGGGGGGGATCAATGAAAATCACGGCACCCCGTCTTCAACTATTTATATTATAAATGTGTTTATTTGAAAGGGACCGTTTCCTATATTAAAATTGGGTAATGGGAGTTCCCGATGCAGCTACGCCCAAATATGGTGTGTGTTGAATAACCTCAAGGTGTAGTTATGGCATCAGGCACAAACAAATCAAAATCAAATCTTTCTGCTCTAGTGGTTTCATAGAGTGCAGTGTGTTGTGCTAAATAATGTGTTTCAGCCATGGTTCAGAAAAGAGCAAGGACAAACACTTTTAATGGACATTTATATAACACTTTTTCTTGTCGTTCCGACCACTGAAATGCTCTTTACAATATACTTCACATTACCCATTCACACACACCTGCCTACCAGTGACGTTATGTGTTATAATGCAATTTACAACTTATGCATTTAGCAGATGTTTTTATCCAGAGCGAGATCAGAGTAAGCAGTAAGAATGAACCCTAGTCAGCAAACAGCAAGGTAAATAGTCACATAAGTAGAGTGCAGAGAGAACAATCTGTAATGCCTCAGAGAAACTAGGATACCAGGTAAACAATGAACCTAGCATCTATCTAAACAACTCTCTAAAACATATTCTAAACATTTGTGGTCAAGAAAAAACACATCTAATTACAGAAACGTGAACAAGTAGTCAAACTATATCTCCATAGAAGAAACTAGCATCTATCAAGAAGTGAGAAACCAACAACTATTGAAAAACAAATAAGTAGGGATATAAGGAGAGAGTAGTGCTAGGATGTTAGGTGGAGTCTGACATGTGCTTTATCCTGGTGTTCACTAGAGCCATAATCGATCATCACCCACCAGTAAATTAACGGCTAATTAACTGTGCCCTCTCATTTAGCTAATGTGCTGTAGCGTGTGTGGCAGGAGGCTGGTTGTCAATGTCACTTAATGATTTGTACAGTGGACACTCAATAAATGCTTACAGTATATTAACTACAATGACAAACACATTGGATGCATACAACTCAGTGAGATGAATAACATTGCTTCTGATGCAAAGGGACTCTGTTTTGAATTCCCCACACTGCTGTCTAATCAATGAAATTGTTTTAAATCATTAACCACTTAAAGCCTGTATACTTCGCTGACCGGATTCCCCCAGCTGTCTGTACTTGGTCCGCTCCTTTTCCCCATCTACACCAAATCTCTTTGCTGAAAATAGTCAATCTACAACTCACAATGCATTGCAACGTGACGCGTTGTGAGCTTGTACATAGGCTGTTTTCGCCAAATGTTGGTCCCAGAATAGGGATGCTACTGTAGGGTCCATGTGGTTCAAACATAAAATGGTTTGACATGTTACAGTACAGTACGGTATCTAAGAAAATACCACGTGTACCGTATTTCACTGTATATTTATTTTATTTTATTTAGTTTTTTACTTTATGTTAACTGGTAGTGAATCATTTTCTACTTTGTTTATGCTTAAATGTATCAGCAAAATGCTTAAAATGGAACTCTGATAGATAATTTCCCATATTACGTTTTATTAGCCTATTACATTTTTTTATAAGCCATGTATTGCCCAAATGAAACTGACTGACACATTATAAATTGAGTACAAATATTTTAAAGCTTAGTGTTGTTCTTTCATTTACATTTTCTGCGCATATTAAAATTCTAATAAAAGAATCTTAGGGCATCAATACCGTGGCTGTTTGCAGCACGATATACGGAAAAGCGGTATACCGTGACCATCCCTACTGGTGAACTCCCCGTATGACAGGTTTACAAATGCCTCAACAAGAGTCAGACACTTTAATGCCTTCTTACTGCCATGTGCAGTGGAAATTATGTAGGTCGATTCACCCCTAAATAAAAAATAAAAATGGTAATAAAACGTTTTTTTACCCCCTGCAATTCAGATTTTATGTATCACAGTTTTGAGTTTTATTTTTCACAAATGCCTATCACAAATGTGAGCAGAAATCTCATGCAGCTTCATTTCTGTTGGTTCTTTGTGTTCCATTAGATGCCATGGTGACTGAGGGAGGAGAGAACTTCAGTCAGGGTCAGAGACAGCTGTTCTGTCTGGCCAGGGCCTTCGTGAGGAAGAGCAGCATCCTCATCATGGACGAAGCCACTGCATCTATAGATATGGCCACAGTGAGTGTGTGTCTATGGTGTTCATTTAACTCTGAGAGTCTACAAATACATGTGTGTACAAGATGATGATAAATGTTGATCTTTCTGAACAACCAGCAACAAAAACATACATTTTTCATTTTGCATTATACAACAAAGTCTAGCATTCACAATTTGGTGGGGATGAAAATAGCACATAATTAGAAAGCATCACAAAAAAAATCAATTTGATTGATTTGAATTATTTTGATGATCCCATTAATTGATTATTCAATTAATTATCTAAGCCCTTAGCATAAGAGTCACCATTATTGTTGAATAACACTACTTAGTATTGTGTATTATTATGTTCTGTAGAGCAGGCATAAGGGGGGATATGGAAACAGTACGGAAAAAGTAAATTAGGGGAAAGGTGGCTCAGGGGCAGAAGTTCCTGCCCATCTTCGTTTAGACTGAGGTTTGAATCCTCCACGATGCATCTGGCTTGGCCAGGCGCTCCAACAAGCTGGTCTGTCGCTTGGGCGGGGAGGCTGTACAGCAGGGACTGTCAGGTGAAAAGGAGCATCTGGTAACTTCATGTGTATCAGTCGTGGTTGACGACACACTCCCCAAGACCAACCAGTAGAGGTCAGCAGTGATAGGGACTATATGGGAGAATTGGGAATTGAGTAAAGGAATTGAGTAAATTCAGTAAAGGAACATAAAGTAAAGGTATAAGGGTCAAACGGTTATAATGAAAGGAACAAGGTGGTAGAGGCTGGAGAGGGCAGAAAGAAATGCTGAGTGAGTAACAAGGTCACGAGGAGTTTTCCATCTGTAGACATGACAACATGTAGCAAAGACAGAGGTAAGAGGGAGAGGTTGACCTAGCCTGGGACCAGACGAATCTGCCAGTGCAAAAATAAATTGCTCTCGGATCCACGCAGTGATATTGTCTGGCCACACGAGGCTAAGGTTGACCAACACCTGCAAAAGGATTTTAAAGATGATAGGAAGCTGCAAAGGAAGATGAGACCATGAAGGAAGAAAAAGAAGCTTGAGTTACGAATCCATTTATACACTCTCAGTTGTCAAATGAATACAGGCTTTGACTGTGTAGTGCAGGCATTTGCAGCTCTCAGCTCCAGTCAGTCCAAGAACGCCTGAAGGGAGACAGTGTAAGCAAATGACTGCTTCCCACTTCAGTTACTTTCACTTATGCATACTGACTACTGGCACTTTCACACACACGCACACACACGCACACACACACACACACAACACACACACACACACACACACACACACACACACACACACACACACACACACACACACACACACACACACACACACACACACACACACACACACACACACACACACACACACACACACACACACACACACCAGAGGTCACGCTAGGATTGTAAACTGCCAGCCAGAATGTCCGGCATGATTACAGTTTACATTTGTATTAAATGCAGCCATATCAATGGTCAGTGCACGCCATGAACGACACTAGAGTGCGTTGTGGTGCTAAATTAGAGCTTGACGTTACATAGCTTTACAAACACATTAACATGCCCACATGCTTGACTGCAGGGCTTACAAGTATTGATACATACTGTCGCTGCGAAATTATCGCAAAACACGCAGGTGACCACCGCTGATTTACTGTGATATTAATGATAAATTGTTGGTCTTTTTTTTTCATCCAGGATGTCTGGAGGGAATCATATTTTCTGGCTTTTGTCCTAAAAAAAAGTCCAGAACTGGCAAAATGGCATATATGCCAATTACCGGCCTAATGTGACCACTGAGACACACACACACACACACACACACACACACACACACACACACACACACACACACACACCCACACACACACACACACACACACACACACACACACACACACACACACACACACACACACACACACACACACACACACACACACACACACACACACACACACACAGTACTGTATGTGGTGTCATTGAATGCCCTGTTCATTAATATACTTAAATGGCCTGTCGCAAAGTCAGTTTGTACTGGCACTGTGGCACAGGCCCCTCAGGGAATAAAGAGCTGAGCTTGTCATGCAGGAGATGATGCAGTTAGTTCTGACAAGATAAGGAGAGCTTGAAAACTAACATCCTAGAGGCCCTAGAGCGGTTGGAAAGTCAAGGGGTCCTTGTCATCTTGAAGTCAGACCTTTATCTCTGCATGAAGAATGGGTTTAGGACTACAACAACCAGTATCGCCTTTTCTACATCAGCATGGGTCTGTTACATTATGCACACTCACGGCGCGAGAGTTTGACCCTAAAATACACTTTACTGTAAAACATAACAGTAATGGTACTTTAAATGTCTAACAGTATATACTGTGTGTGTGTGTGTGTGTGTGTGTGTGTGTGTGTGTGTGTGTGTGTGTGTGTGTGTGTGTGTGTGTGTGTGTGTGTGTGTGTGTGTGTGTGTGTGTGTGTGTGTGTGTGTGTGTGTGTGTGTGTGTGTGCGCGTGTGCGTGCGTGTGTGTGCGTGTGAGAGAGAGAGAATTATGAGGGTGTGGTTGGTCTGTCATACTATATTGACATGTCTTGCTTTGCATGGGATTCTCATTCAGCATTGGGTTCTGTTTGTTTTGTTGAATCTTCCCCTTTTATGCGTTCTTCCCTACAGGAGAGTATCCTGCAGAAAGTGGTGATGACTGCCTTTGCTGATCGCACAGTGGTTACTATAGCAGTGAGTATCACCCAGGCACACAGTGGTTACCATGGACTGATTTTAGTCATTTGGATTCCACATTATGTCTTTTATGGAAGGATGTCATGCACCGAAAATAGGCTATCTACAAGCTTACAACGCGTCTGCGACACGTTTTAGTTATTTTAAGATGAAAGAGTATTTGAAGTGGTTAAAGTAGCAAAAGAATATGTTCAATCTCCCAGAAAACCCAAATGATCTTGGATATTAAAGGCTTAAAGGCTCAATCTGTGATTTATACAACCAAACATCATAATCTATTTTTATAATTTTATTTTATTGTTTATGAAACACAGCGCTATAGTGTGTGGGCGCTCTTTTCACGCTGTTTCACAGATCGCACATAAGGAATTAACTTAACACAATCTTTCAGTCGCAAGATTTTATTTTGCTTAAATCCCTGGGTTGCTATAGCAGTGAGTGAGTATCTCCCTAGTACACAGTAGTTACTATAGCAGTGAGTATGACCCTAGTACACAGTGACTACTATAGCAGTGAGTATCACCCGGTGGTGTGTTCTACCGTGTTACGCTATATACGTAGTGTGACCTGCAGAAAATGTTCGTTGCCAAGCGACCGTTTCATTTCATCCATTGAAAAGGCGCTTATCTCCACGACCATGGAGATACCGTGCAGGGAATGATTATCGTATCCCTCCGAAAAAAAACTAAAACACACCACTGGTATCACCCTAGTACACAGTGACTACTATAGCAGTGAGTATCACCCTAGTACACAGTGACTGCTATAGCAGTGAGTATGACCCTGCTGCAGTGTCCCTGCTTTCAGCACAATGTACTGTATGTACAGTAGCTCTCCCTCCCTCTCTCTCTCGCTCTCTCGCTCTCTCTCTCTCTCTCTCTCTCTCTCTCTCTCTCTCTCTCTCCCTCCCTCTCTGGTTACCTTTAAATTGAACTCTGTCCTTCATTCTGCTGATGTCGTTTTTGTAAATTGAAGCACGCGTTACCAGAGTCTCAGGGGCATTTCATATTCACTTTCATCATAATTCTAGGCGAGAAACAACATTAAGTGACACAGAATCACTAGCACTGCATAACCTGTTATATATTTAGAGGTGTGCATGCATTATGTATTAAAGAAAAGCACGGTGTCCAGTGAAATCGGAATGCCCTTAGTTTTTCCTTCTGCTTACACAAAACCCACCATAATGATGAGAACAACAGAATATTGTCTTAGATGTCATGCTTTATGATGTGTATGTGACTGGAAAAGAGGATTTTAAAATGGACAAATTAGAAGAGGAGGCCTTTTAGAAGAGACCTGCAGCACGGCTGCAGAAATGTAAAATCAAATGCTAAGCGTGGCATTGTAGCTGCAGACATATTGGTGGGAGTCAATGTTAAGTCAAGCTGTTAATGACCCACCAAGATGTCCGCCGCTACCAAATGACACTTGTTGACGCCCCCTTCAGGATTTTTTGCTAAGCACTATAAGTCAACAGGAACCCATAAATCCCATATAGGAAGGTCCCTTCCTATATACTTAAATATATGATGGTGACACGCTGGAGAAAAAAAGCTGATATTAAAGTGAAAAAACTTGTCCCCTCAAGGACCCCAACGGAAACAAGTCCGCAAGGACTTTTTTGGCCGGACCTTTTAGACAAAAGCATTATAAATGTAACTGTGTTGTTTTACATTCTTTTGCCTAATAAAAATTTCAATCAATCAATCAATCAGTCCCATTAATTGAAATGTGTGCGGGTTGCTCAGTCGGTAGAGCTCTCGCCTTTGGACCACAAGGTCATGGGTTCGACCCCGGGCACCACCAACTGGGCACATGAGCGAGCACGGCTTGAGTGCGGTAAGTGTGGGGCTCCACCTCAGCAATCCATCTCCCGGGTGTCCAGCGCATTGGAACGGAGATAGACTCCCGCGTTTTCAGCTGATACCAACAATAAGCTCTCTGACTTATTTACTTACTTGAAATCTGTTCTTTTTGGCAAGGGAAACCACCGCATGGTGAAGTATGAATTAGCCCTTATGCTAAAGAGCCTGTTATCGGTCAAAATTATGAAATCATAGGCTCTCTGATCATATCATGTGAATAGTTAAACGCACAGTGACATGTGTGTGTTGTTGCAGCATCGTGTTCACACCATCCTGAATGCCGACCTAGTGATTGTGATGAAGCGAGGGATCATCCTGGAGTACGACACACCCCAGGCCCTGCTCGAGAAGGACGACAGCGTCTTCGCCTCCTTTGTGCGAGCTGACAAGTAGCGGAGAAATTGTAGCTTCATTCAGTGGTTCTCAACCTGTGGGTTGGGACCCCCAGGGGGGTCCTCACATGTTTCTTTTTTTTTTGGGGGGGGGGGGTCCCCAGATGACGGTGAAGTGTCAATTTAAGGACTTTTAAACACCTTTTTAATACCTCAAAAAATGTACGTCCATTACTGCATCAAAAGTAATCAACAAACTACAGTATACTAATTTATAAAAACTGGTCAAACATTGGCCAAATTGTCAAATAATATAAGAAAGAGGCAAACATTTTGAAAATAGCCGATCTACAAGCTCACAACGCCTTGTAACGCAAGGCGTTGTGAGCTTGTAGATCTGCTATTTTCACAATATTTATCTGTGGAACCGAGTCAAACTAAATTGAATGCCTCAACTCTTACATTCGAAGTGCTTATCAGGGTGGGGGGGGTCCCCAGTTCAAATTATTATTTTTAGGGGTCACAGCCTGAAAAGGTTGAAAACCACTGGCTTAATTTATACTCAAGGGTGTCGCTTGGCGAAAAGGACAGATCTACAAGCTAACAACACTAGATGGATCTTTTTGGCGGGCGATACTGCCGTAGCCTGACACTCAGCCTGAATTTTCATTTCGTCTCACTCCAGACTTCAGTAGCCTGGTAAAGCCCCTCCCCCCGGAAAATCTCATTTCCATTTGTTACAAATGATATTTCCGGAGGGAGGGTTTACCAGGCTAGCGATTCAGGGGCTGGAGCCAGGCTAATACTGTCAGACTACGGAGTATAACATTAGGCTGTAGGGCAGAGGCCAGAAAGGAAAGGACAAAGGCAAGACATTCAAAGTGCAATTGTACCATGGATTATAATTATTTTTTAATCGTGTATTATATTTGTATATAAAAAATGTTATTTCTTTGTTAATAAAAACTTGAACTATCATTCAAAACCTGTGTTTTCCTTCTGGGTTGTTGTTGTTGTTGTTGTTGTTGTTTTGGGGGTGGTGGTGGTGTGGGGGGGACTTGGCTTGGGATGGTGGTGTTTTGTGTGTTTACTCCGATAGAAATAGGAAAGAGATTTTTTTGACTTCATACAATTTGCAATGCTATCTATGCAATAATAGTGGTTCTCAAACCTTTTCATACCGAGGACCCCCAAATTAATATGTATTTACTATTTGGCCATGGACCCCCATCTAAAAATCTTTTATGCCAAAAATATTCCAGATTCTTCACATTGTTTTTAGATGTTTTGAAAATAGCCAAGCTTGTGGATCGGCTATTTTCAAATAACCAATGAATAGGCTTAAAGTGGTTAAACTGAATTTGATGTAATTATAAATAATTTTGCTGGGGACCCCCTGGAACCCCCCCCCCCCCCTTAAGAAGCACTTTGAGAAGCACTGCTATAGATGACCATGCAGTCATCTATAGTTTACAGGTTTCAATGACATGTGGGAGAGCCATACCTATACTGTATGCAGTAACAGACCAAGACCCTGAAGCATGAAGTGATCTCCTGCTTATTTATCTATAAATGTTTGGGGTGTTATGAATGGAGAAGAGGAAGTCAGAGGTTATATTTATCATGTTATGGAAATGCCATGGCTAATACTGTTACTGGTTATGGAGTCATTCTGATTTACTACTGCCCGGGGTGTGTTGTGTGCATGGGGGGGGGGGACTTGAATCCCCTGTGAAGTGATAAATGGAACAAGTTAATGGAAAGATATTAGCCTACTGTACTACTAAGTACCTGACCTGACCCGAGGTAGGCTATAGTTTACCATACTGCCGATAATGCAAATTAACTAATATGTTATGTGTAACTCTGGGAATCCTCAGTGTAACTTCATCCATTTGTACACTCACAGTGCATACAAATTCCCACGTTTGTTAAATTAACACATAAGGGTTACAGTGTACATGAAGGACAAGAATAGGCTATAATGTCTGAATAGTGATAGGAGGAGGAACGGTCTTCCCCCCCTCAACGCACAACACACTGTCAGCCCTGTATCACGTTACCCAGCTGCACTGAAGTGGCAGACAGAGAGCACCGCGCAGCACAGAGCGCTCTGCTCTGGACGCCTGCCTATAGTGCCTTCTCATCTCAAGGTGATAAAACACGGGTAAGAAGCCCGTTTATAACCCGGCATCGTTATGATTATGAACAACCTCCACGCAGCTCCGACCTTCTCTGATCGGTGCTCTCGCCCGGTGTGCGTGGTGGTGATTAATGGGTCAGGGACGGACCAGGGCGGGTGTCCGGTGATTTAGGGTGACTGACGGGGGACAGCTGCAGTGCTGAATGAGGACCTCGGGGGGACGAGCGCGGAGCACCTGACCTGCTGGGAGCAACGTGAGGAGCGCACATGCCTCCAGAAACTTCCCTGCCTCCAGCTGTCGCTCCGGAGCAACGGCTCACAGGCGAGTGTCCGCTGTAAAAGACACGGGACAGGGGATAGAGAGCCAAAAAAAAGTTCCCGAGTGAATAGTATGGGAGCGATATGTTGTCCAGGAAAGGACTTCTTCCTGAGGATTACCTGCTGACGCGCCAGGCCGAGGATGTCCAGCACCAGCCCAAGTTCAAGGCCACGCCGAGGAAGGCTCGGTTCGTGGGCAAGAGTGGGACCTGCAATGTGGCCCACACTAACATCCGCGAGCAGGGACGCTTCCTGCAGGACATTTTCACGACCCTCGTGGATCAAAATTGGCTCCACACGCTCGTTATTTTCACCATGTCCTTCCTGTGCAGCTGGCTCCTGTTCGGGATGATCTGGTGGCTCATCGCCTTCGCGCACGGAGACCTGCACCAGACGGGGAACGACGACTTTGTCCCGTGCGTAACGGACATCCACTCCTTCTCCTCGGCCTTCCTGTTCTCCATAGAGGTCCAGGTGACGATCGGCTTCGGAGGTCGCATGGTGACGGAGGAGTGCGCGTCCGCCATCCTGCTTCTGATCATACAGAACATCGCGGGGCTGCTCATCAACGCCATCATGCTGGGCTGCATCTTCATGAAGACCGCGCAGGCGCACCGGCGCGCCGAGACGCTGATCTTCAGCAAGCACGCGGTCATCTCCGTGCGCAACGACAAGATGTGCTTCATGATCCGCCTGGGAGACCTGAGGAAGAGCATGATCATCAGCGCCACCGTGCGGATGCAGGTGCAGTGGTGTAAAGTAACTAAGTGCATGTACTCAAGTAACTGGGCCGTGGGAAGACGTTATAGGTTACGGGTGCTGTATGCGCATGCATGCACGCGCGCTGCCTAGCGTGTGTGCGCGCGTCCCCCCCCCCATACCCTCCGCCTCATTATCATAACACAACAGGTGTGGGCATGAGGAGGAGGAGGGACTAGGACAGGTGGGTGGTGCTAAGGTGGTGGAGGAGGTGCTAAGGTGAGAACCAGGTATACTTAATGAACTGGAGGCGTGTCCACATAAAAACAATAATTTTAACAATTTCTGTACACTTTTTTGAAAAAAATCTTCCTCCTAGTATAACCATAATACCTGATGATTATGTTTTAGGGGGGGGGGGGATCACTGAAAATCACGGCACCCCGTCTTTAAGTAAAAATATTTGAGTACTTTTTTCCACCACTGTGCATATAGGTGGTCAGGCGGACGATCACCCAGGAGGGCGAGGTGGTGCCCATCGATCAGATAGACATCGCCCTGGACAACCCCATAGACACCAGCGGCATCTTCCTGGTGTCGCCCCTCATCATCAGCCACGTGATCAACAAAGACAGTCCCCTGTACGACCTGTCGGCCTCGGACCTCCAGAACGAGGACTTGGAGGTGATCGTGGTGCTGGAGGGGGTCGTGGAGACCACGGGCATCACCACGCAGGCCAGGACCTCCTACGTGTCGGACGAGATACTGTGGGGACAGCGTTTCGTCCCCACGGTCAACGAGGAGGACGGCATGTACGCGGTGGACTATTCCAAGTTCGGCAACACGGCCAAAGTGCCCACGCCGTACTGTAGCGCCAAGAGGCTGGATGAGGGAGGAGGTATTGCTCAGTTTAAACTGCAAGAGGGCGCCACCTTGCGGCCTGCCATGAGAAGGCGCCAAACCGTGAAGAAGCGCGCTAGTACACTATCAGCATCCATTGGATAAGGGAGTTGAGAAAATGATTTTTATAATACAGTATCTGATCCATGTTCGTTAACATTTATAATGAAAAAAATGTTGGATTGAATTAGTTCATTCGAATTAACAAATAGGTTATAGAATGTGTTTTTAATTCACCTATTGGTGGCACTGCAGTAGTCTACCTATAGCCTATAATTAAAAATCTACAAGTAACCTACATAATTCTGCACTATAGTATAGACCTACATAATATACTCCATTTGCTATCCCAAAATATATGCACGTATCAAAACGCTATTTACTCAGGGTGTCCCATTAAAAGATAATGCACAAACTGGATGGCATGCTCTATGTGACTTATGCAATATCCCAAGCCATTTTTTGCTATTTTACTTTTTTAAATATTTCAGTGAAATAAAATAAAACAACAGTTCTTTAAAGATGATGTGTAGGTTGTGTTTTATACATTTGACTTCTGAACAATATATATATATATATATATATATATATATATATATATATATATATATATATATATATATATATATATATATATATATATATATATATATATGTATGTATGTATGTATGTATGTATGTATGTATGTATGCGTACATCAGAGGCATATATATACATATACATATATATATATATATATATATATATATATATATATATATATATATATATATATATATATATACATTAAACTACAAGACTGTACTCTGTCTAACCTCAATGTGTCATCATGGCATCAGGCACAAACAAAGCTTCATACATGTGGCAGGGTTGTTACAGAGTGGTTCAGTAAAGAAACAACATGGGTACTGTATTGTAATGGAACCTGCTACAACTCAACTAATGATGGTTATAATTAGTTCCGACTTATATTCAGCCAACTCTTTATGGAGGACTTTAACAATGGAGCTAATTGACTTAAAGGTAGGGTAAGTGATTTTCTTTGGTTAAAATAAGTGTTAAATAGCTCTATATTCTGATAGTACTCATTGCTATAGAGTGTTTGTTCAGTAAAAGGAGTCTCCTTGTCTCTCCAGCTCTTTATAAAACAGAAAATGCATTTTCGTTTCAGTTTCAGTTTCATTTCCAATTTTATCCAATCAGGATAGAGAACTCAATCAGGATATAGATTAAACAAGTGAAATTGGAAGTGATGACACTAAGAAATGAGCAGGCAAAATTGAACTGGAACACTATAAAAATGAAGCTTAAAAATTGGTACTTTCTCCTGATTGGCTGAGATTTTGACACCTACCGGAAAATGTATTTTCTGTTTATTAAAGAGCTGGAGAGACGGGGAGACTCCTGTTACTGAACAAACACTCTATAGCAATGATTACTATTAGAATATAGTGCTTTAACCTTTTAACAAAATACTTTTAGTTTTAACCCAAAAATATCACTTACCCTACCTTTAAGGCTTGCAGGTAACCCATTCCACATAACTGCTGCAGAGTATAGATTAGAAATGAGTCCTTCCCATACTGAATCTGCATGTAACAATAGATCAGATATAGACAGCAACTATATGCTCCATGTTGAATGCAGGCCCATTCATATCTCCCTGTCTGTTTTTCCTTTTAAAATCAGAGGACCTTAAGGGGGACCTTGACATACACGTTAAGTCCATTCAGGGCCAGAATCCAGGGCTTCGTGTTGGGAGAGTGAGGCACGGTGAGCAGCTGGGGTTGGCCCAGTCCAGGATCTCTGGATGGAGGGCTGCAACTGCTGACGTGGTGGCTATCCTGGATGCTCGAAGTCCATGAGATGTGGTAGGTCACCGCCTAACTTGGAATGAACCTGGTTGACCTATAGATCCATATATGGTCTGACTCGGATTTATCAGACGTCATATAAACCATGTTGTGGGATACAAAACTCTACAGAAACTCTATAGGCTAGGCCCGAGTGGACATAGGGTTTAACTGAATATGAGTGGCGCGTTTAGGGAGGGAGTATAGAGGTTGTTCCTTGCTCAAAAGATTGCCCACATTGAGAGGGCCCACAAGCCCTATATGCTGAACCTGAGCCCCGCAATGGAGAGGAATGCCCTGAGGGTAGCAGAGGTGTGGATGGACGACTACAAACACTACGTCAATCCGGCCTGGAGGCTGCCCTTTAAGGTAATGTAGGACAGTGGTTCTCATCCTTTTTGATGACGTGATCACGTCAAGGACCCACAAATTAATATGTATTTGGCCACAAAACCCCATCTGAAACAATCTTGTGCCGTAGAAGATATTTATTAAAAGAAATCTTTCGAGGATTTTCACGATTTTTTGAAAAAAGCAGCTCTCACGACTGACGTGCCACGACGCGTTGTGAACTTGTAGATCGGCTATTTTGAAATAGCTGATGTAATTGTGGTCGTAGTTAAACTGATTGTGATGCTATATTGAACTCCTTTTGCTGAGGACCCCCTGGAAAATAAAATGAAACTTTGGTTTGTAACACCTAAAAACAAATAGGTGGTTTTCAATATAAAACCCATTGCTTGCATAGATTCCCTTCATTGACAGACATCTCCAACATGGATGTATTCAGTCTGCATCCATGCACAGAACCTCATCTTCCTCATCATCCCTCCTGCAGACATCATCATCATCATCATGATCTTCATCATCATCATCGTTACACACCAACCGTCAAATGCTGTCTGACGACAGGGTGCCACTCCAATGACCTGCGGAGTGGTGTATAATTCAATAGTTACTAGATTGCGATTGGCTGTATGCAAGAACGAGACAACAAGGAATCACCCCAATGCTTTCCATTTTTATACAACTAGTCCCGGAAAAGACGCGCTGTGATTGGCCAGCAGTCACTTTGATTAGCAGTTGTGCAGTACGCTCACCCCAAAACATGATTTACGATTCTGTCTCTATCGGGACATAACTCGGACGGCGCTGAGTCGGCTGAAGCGGACTTCGCAACGTTCGGCACGGCGACTCGCTCGCCTGAGCTCGCTCGGCGGTGCCTCTCGTGGCTCAAGTCTGCTTCAGACAGCGCGCCTCCGTTGCAGATAAAAACTATTCTTTTTTTTCCTTTTCTTAAATTTAGAGTATTTTTACCCCCTTGTTTTTCCCTAAATTATTTGTTATGCCAATTGATTCCTCCCCACACACATTTCTGTGTTGTCACTGCTGTTGTATCCTACTGACTCACCTGCCAGTGAGGAGCCCCCACCAGGAGGACATAGAGCCTTCATTCTACTCCTCCCGCCCCAACACTCCCGGCTGACAGGTGCCACCCCAGCCCGTAGGATTACCTGCGATGACCAATTATCACCCTCCCCGCCCTGCTTCCCTCCCCTAAAAGGGGCCAATTGTGTGTGTTTTTTAATACCACTCAGAATCAGAATCAGTTTTATTGTCACATCACAGGTTTACAAGGTAAAAAAGTGGGTGAAATTCTTTTTTGTACATCGTTCCCATCGCAACGTTAGTTTCCATAGAAAGAAGAGGGGGCACTGTTTTTCAATGTTGGGTCTGGGGTCCACCAGGGGTCAAATGGACCCTTTTATCAGTCTGTACTGCTGAGAGTGTAAAAGTGGAACCAAATGGACCCTTATATAATTCAGAGAGAGGTTCCAACACCATGGCATTGGAGTAAGTTGTCTTGTTCAGTCCAAGCAGCGTACAAACACCACCATCTTGTGGCAGTTGCAAATATAGCCTTCCAGGATGCAAGATCTTCATCACTTTGATGCAGGTTGATGACAAAACAACACCTGTAAAACCAGCTGTATTTCCCAGGTGAGTTACTCAAAATTATACAATCACATATTGTTGATTGTTTGAGTGACGTCTTTATTGATAATCCCCTACAGACACACTACATTAGCCACCACCACTGGCTGGTGGAGTAGCTGCAAGCAACTCTTTGATGCTATTTTTTGCTACCTGGCATCTAGAGTTGCAATACCAACCCTTGACAGTCTATACATCCAAACCACTGGTTATCATGATGCCAGCTTGTGATGGACATTTTCATCGATATTTTATTTTTGCCATAGACATACAAAATACATGAACTCCTAATGTGTCATATTGTCTATGCCAATGTGCTACACATTTTACAACTAGAAAAGGTGCTCCTCGGAGCACAGGTCTCCGCCAGGTCAGGTAGGTTATTGTGGGCCAGCAATGTTAATTGTTAATGAATATAAAAAATCGGACGGAACCATCTTGATCACTTGACTATAGAGATAATGTGTACTGATTTGCATTTGTTCCACCGCAATCGGACGCTGCGTTCATGATTTGCGGCATTTTGTTCAAAACGGGCCACTCCTGCAAACTTTAGATGTCAATGTTAGCCAATCAAGATGGAATATGAAAAATCAAACAGATCCATCTTGATCACATGACTATAGAGATCATGTGTACTGATTTGCGTGAAATTTGGATAAAATCTGAAGGCTTAATCTCAGAATATGTGTTTTACATAAATTGGCCTCCTGGTGGCGCTATAAAAGGCTAATGTGAAAAATACAGGGCAGATGTTTTTTCTTGGCCTCTAGAGAGTCTGCGTGCAAAGTTTCATGCAGATCGGTGCAGTTACAGTTAAAAATGCAAATTGGCCTTTTATAGCGCCACCATGAGGCTGATTTGAAAATGTTCAAGTGCCATTTCTTTCTCGGCCTAGTGGGAATGTGTGTGTGAAATTTCACAGAAAGCTGCGTTCATGATTTGAGGCATTTAGTTAAAAATGTACCAATCCTGCAAACTTTGGAAGCCAACCTTAGCCAATCAGGATGGAATATGGAAAATCAGACAGATCCGTGTTGATCACATGACTATAGAGATACTGTGTACTGATTTGCGTGATGTTTGGATAAAATATGTAGGAGTAATTTCAAAAAATGGGTTTTGCACAAATCGGCCTCCTGGTGGCGCTATAACAGGCCCATGGCAAAACATACTCTCTCGCCATGCCTTCGGCCTGGCGGAGACAATAATAGCATATCTGCATTAACCACTGAGCCACAAATAAATATATAAGCCATTGTTTTAAAAGCCAATCTACAAGCTCACAATACATTACATCATGTTGAGAGATTGTAGATCTGGTATTTTTGAAACATTTCAGAAATGTTTCTAATTATTTATTTATTTACTTGGCCTTTAATGACATGATGTATAATCATTCAGGTACTCACAGACTTGAAATGTAATAGAAAAAATATAAGTAAAAATTACTGGGGAGTGTGTCTGTTGATAGAAATAAGTTAAATTCAGCAAAAAGATTGAAAGAGAGTTAAAGAAAAAGGAGGAAAAGAAGAAAAAGGATAGAGAAAGAGGGGAGGAACAAGGGGAGGGGAAGGTAGGTAGGGTGGGGGGGGGACTCAGTCAGGGGGCAGAGTTTGTAGTGAGTTGAAATAAGTGATAAATGGATCCCATTTATGGGAAAACATAGCGGAATTGCCCTTTACGGAATATTTGATCTTTTCCAACTTAATATAAGACATTACATACCTGAGCCACATGGACGTGGATGGAGCTTTAGAGGATTTCCATAAAAGTAAAATACAACGTCTCGCCAATAAAGATGTGAAAGCTAGTACATCTGATTGTATGGAAATGGTCCGAGTACCACAACCACTTGTGACCCCAAATATGGTTATTAGGGGGTTCCTATGTATTTCGAGACCCAGAACATTGGACAGAGTATCAAAGTAATCATTCCAAAATGTACTAAGTTTGGAGCAGAAATAAAACATATGACTCAGGTTACATGGTGAGGAGTGGCATCTTTCACATTGGTCTACTATGGATGGGAACATTTTTGATAGTCTAGTTTTGGAAAAGTGAACTCTGTGTAATACCTTAAACTGTATAAGTTCTAGCCTTGCACACGGTGTGCTTGATCCGATTTTGTGTATTGCTTTGTCCCACCACTGGTCTCCAAAGTCTATTAGGTCTCTTCCCAAGCTGTCCGGGCCTTAACTATAGGGTGATCGTCAAAGGTCATAAGTTTGTCGTATATTTTAGAGATAAGTGAATCCTGGTGGGGTTTAAATGTGAGAAAGTCGTCCCAACACAGGGGTAAGAAGGAAAAAGAGCAGTAGCACTGTGTCTAACTTGAAAATAACGAAACAGATGTGATGTAGGTATAGGTTATAATCTGAAGCTAGATCTGAGAAACTATAAAAGGATCCATTTTCATAAAGGTCTCTAAAAAACTTAATGCCTTTGTTCTGCCAAAATGTATAAGATGTATCAACTAGTGATGGGGGGAACTGGTGGTTGCCTATTCTGAAGAAAACCTTAAGACTGCCAGGTGACTAAGACAGGCATGATGGAAGTCTATTCTGTAATTAGGGATTTCAATAATTGGGTCTTATTAGTACAGTGCTTCCATCGCACATTACATGAGCAAAGAGCCATATAAGTGCAGAGGTGAGTGGGTGCGTCATATGGTTATTGTACAGATTGCTGGCTTTTCAGAGGACAGTGTTACTTGAGGTCAGGAGGAGATCAAGTTCTACCAGTTCTACCTTACCAATCCAAAACTATTTTTTGGATTGGTATGTTCGATAGTTGTGGTTTCTTTTTGTGAAATCTTGATGAGAAATCTTCTATCATGATGAGAAAGTCTTAGACCTTGCACAGTTGTGAGATGTAAGATATGTGGAACAATGGAAAAAGAAAGGTCAGAGACAAAACCATCATGTACCTGTATGTACATGATGAGTGATTAGATAATGATAAAGGGCATGACAGGATTTACATGAATGCAGTGTCACAACTACTTTACTAAAAATGTAGCTCTTTATTCTTAATCGACGTTTCGGTCGTTAGACCTTCATTAGGACAGACAATCGTGCCACAGACAGATAAAATAAGTGATCAATATTTTTTTTACCAGAAATACATGAACTCATGAACTAATGAACTAATACATGAACTAATGTGTCGTATTGTCTATGCCAATGTGCTACACATTTTGCAATAATAGCATATCTGGATTAACCACTGAGCCACAAATAAATATATAAGCCATTGTTTTAAAAGCCAATCTACAAGCTCACAATACATTACATCATGTTGAGAGATTGTAGATCTGGTATTTTTGAAACATTTCAGAAATGTTTCTAATTATTCATTTATTTACTTGGCCTTTAATAAAAAAGGATAGAGAAAGAGGGGAGGAACAAGGGGAGGGGAAGGTAGGTATACCACAAATCTCCTAAAACATATTAATGAGCATGTCATACCGACACTTTATGAGTCTAAATTATTCAAACCAATTTGAATTATATATATATATAGGCCTATATATTTTTTTTTTTCATGATAAAGTAAAAAATATTCACAATATTTAGTATGTTTTTACATTATCATGTAAAAAATATATAGACTATATTTGTAATTTTTTCAAAAGAGATAATAAAATGGGCCACAGACATAGACAAGTCTTGCCACGGACAAAGTCTGTGTACGGACATGTTGATGACCCCTGATCCAAACAGAAAAGTCAGCTCATCTGATTGTATTAAACAACATTAAACATTGCAGCTGTACAGGAAGCTTGGATTATCCTCTTTGTATCTGCCAAGTTTTTATTTAATACAAATCCACCGTAGACATGTTATGAGCTACTTTCTGTTAGAAACTGAAAAGCACTGAAAAGCCCCAACACGTCTAATGGCACTGTGGACTAGTGCCAACGGACACGTCTACACATCCATGGCAATCAAAGAGTGAACACACAACTTCTTGTATGTTGCCATTTTATTTTAGATGTTCACTCTAACAGGGCTTCTCAACCTGCTTTTATACGGCAGGACTCCATATGGGGGAAATGCTTTGACTGCCCCACACTTGATATGTAGGCCTAGTGCAATTTCAAAGTTGAAATGAAGCATATTAAAAAATAAAGCATATATTATTGGTAACCTTGAATAGAAATATTTATTAGAAAATACATACAATGCTATGATTCCTGCAGATTTTGTAAATAATAATAATAATGCATTCACAGGCTATGCTTTTCAAAAACAAATAAAACAGACTTGAGAAGGATAAAAAAATGTATTTTATCAGTTGTCAAAGTGCCACCCCACATCATCTTGCCACGACCCCACTTGGAGTCCTGACCTGATCTTATCTTAGCTATGCTACCCCTGCCAGGCTTCATATCTGCTATTTCACCTGGACAATAAATGTGTCATCGAGTTATGCCACTGTTTGCTTTTGCTTTTCCTCATTAGCAGCTGGCCCAGGCTGCCACTTACACCCTCCCCCTAAATAGACCAGCAAATGCTGTCTTCCCATAATTACCTGTCAGACTCAGCAGATGTCGTTGGCAAGATGGAAGGGACATATGGATAGGTTTCTTTGAACAAATAACATTACACCCATCCTTCCATTCATTAATCTGGCTTTGCACAAGCTCAGCAAGCTGGCAAGTTCAGTGCTTAATGAGTCTTCCAGTTTAGTAGACCGTGTATTGTGAATTTGTACTTCCTTGTACTGTTGTTCTCATGTCTTAAATAAAGTACATCAATCAATCAAAACACCTGGTACCATTTGCTGGCAGATGTGTGCCAGTCACACCTAAGAATGGGTCCTGCAACTTTGACATCTGTCTTTGGTACCAAAAGCAAATCTTTCCTATTAATCTTTGGAAGAAAGCCTATGGTTCCTCAGTGAAGCAAGGTTGAGGAACCGGTCTTCTTGGGATGTTGTCTTCCTTTGACTTCACCAGTCAGACAGAACTCCTATGTTTGGAAATGGTACCAGGGCTGACACCAAATGATGCGTAACGGAACACCAGCTTCCACTTGCCCTATTGCAATGTTTGCACAACTAACGTGGCAGTCACACACCTGTGACTGGCACCTGAGTGACTGGCAGGTCACTCAAAACAAGAGAGATTATCAACAGAAGCATATTGGGGATTTTGGCACATTTATTGGGGGGCTACCTACCTGTTTAGCTGTATTGCTATATATTTGTATATATATTTATATTTACACACACACACACACACACACACACACACACACACACACACACACACCTGCTGAGAGAAATCATTCTGGTGGATGATAACAGCTCCAATGGTTGGTATGATAAGAACAAGGTTGTGACATGTTCATTTTTAATTACAGTTTAACACACACACACACACACACACACACACACACACACACACACACACACACACACACACACACACACACACACACACACACACACACACACACACACACACACACACACACACACACACACACACACACACACACACACACACACACACACACACACACACACACACACACACACAGCAGGGCAGGGCAGGGCTAACTTGTTCAGTGAGTTCATCTGGGTACATGATCCGTGTTTCATGAGGAGATGAGGACAGTGTCCTTGGCAGTGACAATGAGAGTTCTGTGGATAAAGCGTCCTCTCCTGTTGTTGCTGGGAGCAATTCTACTGGCCAGCTACATGTCTTTTATGAATGGATACAACCCATTAAAAACAAATAAAGATGAGAAGGACAAAGCACCTTTGGTACCAAGAATTGCAGATTTGGAGCCAAACATCAACAGCCTTCGTGAGTTCAGCAATCATTTATCCATCTCCATGTATGACATGAATAAATTAATATGGATAATTGTAATACTATGCTCGCTTATAAAATTAGTGTAAGATTGCTTAAAGGGATAGTTCCCCCCAAAAAAAACTTATTTTCTATCAATTACACACCCCATGTTTTTTTGGTTTTGTCGCATTCCCAAGCCAATAATTGTATGACCAGCGGAAAGATGCTAATGTCTCCAGTAGGAGACTCAAAGCTGACACTGTGAGTCTCCTACCAGAGCCGCCGCCGGTCATCATATTATTGGCTTAGGAATGCGACAAAAACAAAAAAATCTCCATCAATTCCAGTCTCCATGGGGTGTGTAATTGAGAGAAAAAAATGTCATTTTGGGGGTGAACTACCCCTTTAAGTCTTAGTAGGTGGAATTTTAAACACTAAAGCAGGGTTTCTCAAAGTGGGTGCCGTGACGCCAGTCCAGGGGTGCAGCGGAATACTTTGATAATATTTGGATTTTACCAATATCACAAATTATTTTATATGAGTTTAAAGAATTTGCAGCTGCTTTTGAAGGTGATCACATCAGAATTTAACAAATTGAAACGATGGTTTGACAAAAACAAACTGTCATTACATTTTAATAAAACAAAGATCATGTTTTTTGGAAATAAGGAAATCGATACACAAACAACTGTGATGATAGATAACATAAAGATTGAAAGAGTAAACGAAAAAATGTCTTGGTGTGATACTAGAACACAAAATAGCTGGAAACTCCATATTTCATATATAAGAAATAAGCTGGCAAGAAGCGTTTCTATACTGGGAAAAACAAGATTCATTCTAAATCAAAGGGCATTGTACATTCTGTATTGTTCACTGGTTTTGCCGTATCTGAATTATTGTGTGGAGATTTGGGGTAACCTACAAAAGTAACTTACAACCATTGGTCATACTGCAAAAGAGGGCAATAAGGATTGTGAACAATGTAGGATATCAGGAACACACAACACTCTCTTTTTTTACTGTTAAAGGCATTGAAATTCATAGACATGGTAAAATTCAAAACAGCTCAAATTATGTTTAAAGCAAGAAATAATGTACTACCGGGGAATATACAGAATGTTTTCCGACAGAGAGGGGGGCTATAATTTAAGAGGGGAGCTTATAACCTAAAGCAACTTCTTGTACACACCACTAGAGTCAGTGTATCACAATCTGTGGGGTCAATTTATGGAATGGTCTGGATTTGGAACTCAAACAAAGCACTAATATTGTACAATTTAAGAGGATGTATAAAAAGGACATCATTAGACGTTATAGAGTGGAGGAAGGGGTGGGTTCGATTGTATTCATTAATTAACTTATTATTATTTTAAATTTAGTGATCAGATTAGGAGTGTACTGTCTAGGTGACGCCAAATTAATTCACAGCAAGTGGGTATGGGTATATGTGGGTATGGGTATATATGGGTTATGTATAGAGCTATGTGTATTACAGTAGATATATATATTATACAGAGATAAGATATATATATAGATAGAGTATGGGAGTATATGTATACAGATATCATAGGATTTATATGATATAAAGTTATAATTTGTAATTGTTTATATGGATTATGAATGTTAAATAAGAAGGGGATAGGAGTAAATAAGCTTTGCTTCTTCCTACTCCTTTTTGAACATGTTGGGGATGATCAATGATCGCATTTTGAATGCTTTTGTTTACTTCATTTTTATTTTATTTTTTATATTGTGGCTTTCATTGTTATTGGTTGTTTTATTTTACCTGCAAGTTCAAAATAAAGTTAATCAAATAAAATTAAATGTCAAGTACAAAGTTATTTTCAATTACTTCTAACCGGAACAGATCCTGGTGACATACTATAAAGTATACATACGTGTGTGTGTGTGTGTGTGTGTGTGTGTATACACTATATATGCAATTCCATGACCTTTCTAATATATGGACTTTCTAAGTATATGGCATGGTTCATGCCAGTTTTACACTACACTGTCTGTAACCAACAGAACAGATGATCAAAATGAATGACTGAGATAAAAGGTCTGTCTATCCACCTGTTTCCGCGGGAATTTACTGGAGCAAAAATCCTGTGTGGGAAACATCCTGCGGGGGGACCGGAAGTAGGAAATAACGGCTCAGTGTGTTTACATTTGCCAGCAGAACGTAGCTGTACTGCGGCGAACGGGCCTTTTGCATGTAGTTGAAGTGCAAGGGGGCGGGGGGGCGGTGCATGGGGAGAGAGTCAGCGCACTGAAGTCAAGGCACACTACAGACTACTGTGTTGTTGACAGACAACGGATGCACGCTGCGAACGAGCTACGTTCTGCTGGCAAATGTAAACACACTGAGCCGCTATTTCCTACTTCCGGTCCCCCCGCAGGATGTTTCCCACACAGGATTTTTGCTCCAGTAAATTCCCGCGGAAACAGGTGGATAAAGGCCAGTCTAGGGATAAAAGCCCAGACCTTTTATGTTCTGTTTGCATATAGGAGTGGCAGGGTGTACAGGACGCTACTGTCACATTGCGTGATCTTTTATTCAAAATCATGCCAAGATGTTTGTTGATTTTCCCTCATATTTCAATACTATTCAAACCCGCCGGTTTGTGGATGAACTGTTTCGTGTTGACTCTAGTTGTGTTGATTGGATCCTCTCCAATAGAAGACGGTGAGGCTGAATGAGAGCATGTCATGTGAGCTCTGTTCATCTACTGCTGCACCTTAGGGTGTTCTGTAATTGCTCATTTATATTATATATGACTGTCAGGTCCAGTTTCATAACCGATATATAATGAAGATTGACAATTGACCATGACGATG
Source organism: Gymnoscopelus braueri (assembly GCF_963280865.1). Taxonomy (NCBI): domain Eukaryota; kingdom Metazoa; phylum Chordata; class Actinopteri; order Myctophiformes; family Myctophidae; genus Gymnoscopelus; species Gymnoscopelus braueri. Next base: position 25,609,164 of record NC_137610.1, read on the forward strand.
AATCATCCGATCCTCGATTGAGTTCTGGCCATTGTCACCCGTTTTTTTCTTTCTTTTTTTTTTAGTCTGAAGAGGGCACTTTTTTACCGACGGGTAAAAGGGCAGGGGCTCGAGCCCCCTTTCATGTCTATGTGTGCACGTGCCTGACGTTACACCCATTCAGCAAATGACGCACCAAAAATGTCTTAATCTGGCTATTAATCTGGGTGTTTCCTAAATACATAATGCCTATGCAAGTCCATTACAACTGATTCCACATCAGCTGAGTAAGCACATTTTGGAACAAAACATTTTTTGTAAAAGAAAATTACAAACTTTTGCTATTTGATTAGGTATGTCAAATTTAATTTAATTTATCCCTACTTCTCAATTCTTGATGTATCTCATTTTGTCTCCCTTGTGTTGACAGACAACTTGATTAAAATCTTGGAACAAAAACAGGATGCCATGCAAAAAATGCTTGCAGAAGACCGCGAGAATCAGAGAGGGGTCATAGATGCGATGAAGGCATCACTGGTGAAAAAGCAGCCAGTGCGGGCAGAACAAGCTGACCAGAAGCCAGCAAAGGCAGAACAACCTGATCAGGAGCCCCAAAAGGAGGAACTGAAGACGAAGAAGAAACTGTTCCCCAAGTCTGCCTTGTTCAAGAACTGGGGGGGTGACCTATCTGAAGATGATCAGAAAGAGGCACAAGCTCTGTTTGAGAAATATGGTTACAATGTCTTTCTCAGTGACCGCCTACCTTTAGATCGAGTTCTTCCATATACCCTTAATCCCAGGTAAATGTGAGGTGTTTTTTATTGTATCTCCTTAGGCTGGACAATACCTTCTGCTATAAGTGTCTAACTGGAAGTAGCCTACAGGGGTACAGGAAGTTCCGGTAGGCTCAACAAAATGTAGCAACAACTGTAAGCGAGGTTAGTGAAAATGAGCCCCAACATGCATGGTCAAGGCAGATGGCCGCCCACTGTAGAGCCTGGGTCTGTTTGATGTTTCTTCCAGTTAAGGCGGTACAGTATTTTTTTTCTTTGCCTACGGACACAAAAAGTTTTGAGAAGCACTATCATAATCAAGATAAACTGTAGCTGCCAGACCAGGATCAAAATGGATAAGCAGAAAGTTTCTTTGAACAATGGGTGGGAACACATTAATGTCAGTCTTCACACATCAGGACTGACAGGCAGAGAGAGAACCAGAAGTAGAGAAAACATGAGACAAACACAAAATGTAGAAGGAATAACAATGGCAATTGTTAGACAATACAAATACAACTTTTTTTTAAATCTCCAAGGCAACAGATAAAGCTATAATCAATTTAGAAATATTTTCTTATGAATACATTTTGTTCTACTTGAATAGGTGTAAAGAAAAGAAGTACCCAAAAGACCTTCCAAGTATCGCTGTGGTGTTGATCTACTTGAACGAGGCCCTGTCTATCATCAAGAGAGCCATGCGCAGCATCATTGACCGAACACCCAAACACCTGCTGAGAGAAATCATTCTGGTGGATGATAACAGCTCCAATGGTTGGTATGATAAGAACAAGGTTGTGACATGTTCATTTTTAATTACAGTTTAACACACACACACACACACACACACACACACACACACACACACACACACACACACACACACACACACACACACACACACACACACACACACACACACACACACACACACACACACACACACACACTTCTTTAGACTCCTCACCACAATCCCTCCATTTCTGGGATAAGGAATGGTCCACTTAAACATGGATGCTGAGGAAGTTCATCAACTCTCCTTCAACCATTTCTCCTACCATGGAATGCCTAGGTCAAAACCTCAACAGACTTCACTCTGGAGATGTTGAGACCCAACTCTATCTATGATTGGAGTGTCTGATCTCTGTGAATGTTGGAAATTAAAACACATAATTGATGAATGCCCAATCTGAAAATCAACACCTTATTCTCTGTTGACCGGAGTGTTATTCAATATTATATTTATCCTGTTTTCTCTCTATACTAAATATCTTCGCCGAACATGGCCAATCGCGGGTCCGAGTTATACAGAGTGGTTAAGTCTGAAAGGGGCAGAGACATACAGAAAAATTAAATCAATCATGAGTACATTCATATCATTTTCAATGTAGACTACTAGACAACTAAAATAGCAACAAAAAAGAAACATTTGATGGTTAGGTCCGGCTTCTATTCAGTCAGCTCTTTATGGAGGATTTCAGTTAATGGAGCTGATTGGCTTGCAGGTAACCCATTCCACATAACTGATGCAGAGTATAGACATGAGTCCTTTCCCATACAGCTTCTGAATCTACATGTAACAATACACATACATAATCAGCTTATTCACTTAGGTTTAATATTCAATAATTAAAGTTAAGCAGGGATGGTAAACAGCAACTATATGCTCCATGATGAATGCAGGCCCATTCATATCTCCCTGTCCGTTTTTCCTTTTAAAATCAGAGGACCTTAAGGGGGATCTTGACATATACGTTAAGTCCATTCAGGACCAGAACCCAGGGCTTCGTATTGGGAGAGTGAGGCACGGTGAGCAGCTGGGGTTGGCCCAGTCCAGGATCTCTGGATGGAGGGCTGCTACTGCTGACGTGGTGGCTATCCTGGATGCTCACATCGAAGTCCATGAGATGTGGTAGGAAACTTTGCATCTCCATGCTTAATCTTTTTCTGTTATTTTTTCCCCATAAATTAACTCCATATTTGGTAATTAATGCAAAAGTGGCAAAAATATCAGATCTAGAAGCGGATTTCTTGTTTTCACTATTTTGGAAAACTATGAATCAGATTTTTTATTTATTTTTTTGCCAATGTGAAATGACCAAAATATGGACACCGGTTGAAAGTGGTCAGAATTAGAAAGGGTATGAACACAGTATACAGTGCTGGAATTCTCACAGAAACTCTTTCTTTGCTAGATTTGCTACCAACTAAGCCTGACCATTCCTTAAAATGTTAAAATCTGTGATATAATAGTAGTGGAGTAAAAAGTAAAATATTTGCCTCTGAGATGTAGTGTGTGTGTAAAGGAGACGGGGTCTCCAGGGAATGTGGTATAGAGCGGCACAAGGTATGGAGGTGTGTCCCGGTCAGAGGACACAGAAGAAATCAGACTGTTCCCAGTTGAGGGTATTTATTACAGCTGTGGTCTGAATCATATACCATACATACATCTTATTCTCTATATAAACCATAATTGTCTTCAAATATAATAAGGACTGTAACATACAAATATACAATATAGACTGATGCAGAAGTTATGCATACATACTACATGAGACTAAAGATGAGGTACAACAAACAGTTTGCTGGTAACATCCAAACAATGCTAATAAACTACACATCAAACAAACTGCAAAGTTTAGTATTCACATACCTTTGTGCATCCACGCACAGCAAAAGAATAAAAGGGGCCGTAAAAAATAAATGATAAAAATAAATAAACCGAAACCGAAAAAAGCCGAAAAAGAACTATCTTTGTGCTCCCCATGCAAAGACAAATTCAGGCGCCACATTCCCATCGCTCAAGTTCCTCTACACACGCCTGATTTTAATTAGGGAGACACTCTTGGGTGGCTCTTTATCTAACTCAAGATGACAGCCGGATGGTGCATTATTATTAATCAATTTAACACACTAAAATATGTATCTGAAAACATTTGAGCTGAGAAATAGGCAATGCAGTAACATGAACGTGCCTCAGCAATGCCTCTCTTTTTCTTTCTGCCCTGCACAACGAGATCTTTAAGTAGCCTACAGTGCTTGAGTAAATAGTTACACAACGGATCCTTTTGCTTCCTGAGAATATTGGGTGTTTGTTCTCTGTTCCTCTAGGGCGGAACCTCTCCTGGCACAGATCAAAGCGGACAGAACGGTGGTGGTGTCTCCAGTGTTTGACAAGGTCAACTACGATGACCTGGCTGTGGTGAATTACTTTGCCTCTGCCCATGCCTTCGACTGGGCCTTGTGGTGCATGTATGAGAGCTTTTGGCCTGAGTGGTACAAGCTCAACGATGCCTCAGTGCCTGGCAAGTAAGTTGAAGTTAGGGCTGGGCGATATGACTTCAATTCAATATCACTATTACTTAAAGGTTTTGCCTCAATTACGATTAATGATAGCAATGTTTGTAGGCCACCATTATGTACAACGAAGTATAATACAGGATAAAGTGGTTAATCAGACTTATCAATTTTGTTGATTATTTTTTTCCGATTTTTTTAAATTGAGAAGCGCTTTTCTTGCTTCACCCCGTTCACCTTGTTCGAGTCGTTCGAGGGGCGTCTTTGCATTGACTTTGTAATTGAACCGCTAGGACAAATATTTTGTCTTTCTGTGGGAACGCACCTTCAGTCTGGACACTGAAGCCTGATTTATACTTTGTCGTAAGATGGTGTCGCTCGCTAAAAATAGCTACTCTACAAGCTCACACAGCTTGTAGATCTTCGGGACGCAACGCCACTGTACGATTCAGACAGCGTATAGCCTAATTTAAGCATTATGATCTCTCTTCTGTATCAAATGTTTTGGTTGACATGTCAGACACAGTTTAGCAACATAACATAACATAACGTCTCTGTTGGGTGGAAACCTCATATGTCCAAAACTGTTACTTTTCAGGATTCAAATTCAAAAATAGCAAAAGTAGTAGATCGACAAGCTCGAAACGTTGTGGATCTATATTAGATGAGAGGTTTCTGCCTGACAGCAACGATAACATCTGTCTATATCTCTTTCTCCAGGAGTCCTTCGGTCATGGGGATTCTGGCTGCAGACAGGAAGTTTCTTGGAGAAATTGGGACTCTTGATGGAGGAATGGAAGTATATGGTGGGGAAAATGTTGAGCTAGGAATCCGAGTGAGTCAACTACAACAATACGGCACATGAGAGTTTTTGCTTGTTTCTGTGTTCATCTAACGCTTACATTTAGTTATGTATCTTTTTTTTTTACACCTGTCATTGGGAATCATCAGCGTTCAAAAGGGTGGTTCTGTTTTTAGGGAAATGTACTCTTTTCCCATCTTACCCAGTCAGACAGGGGAGGGCACAGGACTGTTGAAGCTCCTCTCAACATTATGGAAGTAGACCTTCTCCAAAGCTGAGGTTTTAATACTTAACAATACATAATAATGTTTTCACAAAGGTTTTCACAAGTACATACACAATCCTAGCAATTGCATTATATAGTTAGGAACTAAATACACATAATTGTATTAATCTGCCATAGCTGTTTGACATAGGCTAGTATCTTTTCTTAATTTATAAAATAAATATATATGTAATAAATATGTAACTACAAACTACACAATGTGTAGTGTGGCTTTTGGACTGTATAATATATGTACAACAGTGTAATTTATGAACAATGAACAGCAATTTGGTGCCACGGTGGCACATTCTCAAACAGTCCATCCATGGTACAGGTGGTCAGGTCCATTTAGCATAATGGAGGTGGAGGTCAATGGTGTATTTCCCTAATTTTGAGAGAAGCATCTACTTTGATCCCAGTGACAGTCAGGAACTGAGCTAAACTAGGCTAAGCGTAGCGTTCCACTTAAAGGGCAAGACCACTTTGGTAGAGGTCTGGGTTATGTAGTTACCTCGCCATGATGTGACTCCAAAGGTGGACAAGAAATAAAAAATAATTGCTCCGTTGATTAGAAATTGTCATTCAAAATATGCTCCCCATTGACTTACATGTACAGTAAAACAGCTCTCAAAGTCGCTCTTTTAGCATGTAAACGAACATAAACAAAGTTGATTCAGACAATATAGAACATCATCAAACCCAGTACTGTTTTTTTTTTTAATAAAAATTTTAACTTACTGTTGATTTTGCCATTTTTATTAGAAAGAAAACCCGGACTGGATCGGCGGATCCGGATCCGGATCTTCAAATAGTAAAATCATCAGGAAGTTGACATTTTTATTAAAAAAATAAACAGTACTGGGTTTGGTGATGTTCTATATTGTCTGAATCAGCTTCGTTTGTGTTTGTTTACGTGCTAAAAGAGTGACTTTGAGAGCTGTTTCAGTGTACAATGTAAGTCAATGAGGAGCATATTTTGAATTATCAATTTCTAATTACTGGAGCAATTATTTTTCATTTCTTGTCCACCTTTGGAGTTACATCATGGCAAGGAAACTACACAACCCAAACCTCTACCAAAGTGGTCTTGCCCTTTAAGCAGACATTAGCTTGCCTGTCTCTGTTTAAGTAATAGTAACATTCTCTTTTACATGTATTGATCTGAACTGAACTAATTCTGCTGAATTGTATCAAGTTAGTAATAGACATTATTACAGGTGTGGACGTGTGGAGGGAGTGTTGAGGTCGTTCCATGTTCCAAGATTGCCCACATTGAGAGGGCCCACAAGCCCTATATGCCGGACTTGGGCAAGGCGATGAGGAGGAACGCCCTGAGGGTAGCAGAGGTGTGGATGGACGAATACAAACACAACGTCAATTTGGCCTGGAACCTGCCCTTTGAGGTAATGTAGGACAGTGGTTCCTTACCTTTCAAGAACCCCCAGTTTGATATTCTATTGTCCACGCACCCCCATTTGATACAATTCGCTATTTCTGGGATCCTAATTAATAATATAAAATCCTCACTGTTAATTTAACACTAAGAGTGTACACGTGGGCCCATTGTGTACAGTTACAGACCCTTAAAGGTCAATTTGGAACCCTGGGGGTCCCCAGATAGGTTCAGCTGTGCCTTTGGTTTTTGTGACAACCACACATTTATTATTGCATATAAAACTATACAAAAATATATAAATTATGTTTTGTAATTGATTATACTGGATCAGTACACACTCATTTCACAATACAGAGGCAAATTCTCAGTTTTCTTTTCATACCACTTTCAACATGCCGGCCCTAATAGGCAAACGGTTTAATGAATTAATAACTTTTTCACAAATCTAAAAAAATAGCGAAAATAGACGATCGACAAGCTCAAAACATGTTGCGTTGTTAGCTTGTGGATAAGCTACGATTACAAGTGGCCCTCAAGGACCTCACTTTGAGAAACACTACACTATCACACAGTATACAGTAAACGAGAATTCTGACCCCCACCCTCCACTCCCCAAAACAAGGGTCATGGGATAGACATTGGAGATGTGTCAGAGAGGAAGGAGCTCCGAAAGAGGCTGAAATGTAAGCCTTTCAAGTGGTACCTGGAGAATGTGTATCCACAACTGGACTCCTGGGATGACCTTGTGGCCTACGGTGGAGTAAGTTTACCTGCGGTGGTGGGTGGCGCTAAATACTTAATGCACACCATATTGTGCATGAATTCACTAACCTTGTTCCCCATTTTGTCTCCATCTCACGAGGAGATAAAACCCGGAAAATAATGACTTCCGAAAGTGTCTCTTCGTTTACATGGTCCGCCATTGCTAATTGGCCCGATGGAGTGAATGGAGATGCACCTCCTCCTGTCTCAGTTCTGTCTCGGTTACAGAGTTCCATTCTGTCTCTGTACAGACCTACATGTTGTTCCAACCTACCACGAATGTGGCACTTGGTGGTTAAACACTTTAGAGACAGTGGCTCCCAACATTTTCTGGATCAGGGCCCACTTAAAAAACTTGAAAGCGTTCGCAGCCCATCCATCTGACCACTTGTGTGAACCACTGTTTTAGGAGATATATGTTGTACAGCTCATAGTGTACTGTACATACTGTACTAATACATGTGTCTGTTTCTGTTCTTGATTTATGGGATACAAAGATGAAGAACATGAATGCCAACATGTGCATCGATCAAGGGCCTGTGCCGGGGCATATACCCATTGCATACGGCTGCCATTACTATGCACCTCAGGTGAGTATCATTTACACGTGGAATTGTGGCCTCCTGAAAATGTTGCACGCCAAAAATAACCGATCTAGAAGCTCCTAACACGTTGCTGTGTGACCTTGTAGTCACACTATTTTCTGCATCTAATTATGAACTAAGTATACGAAGGAAGACCCCAAACGATCTGCGCCGTGGGCATTGGACCACCCCAAAAAAACAATCAATGCAACAATTTTTCACATTCACAAACCTCTGGGGCTAAGCTCCTGATCATGTCGAGTACACTAGCTCTGCCCCTGCTGCTTGGTATATACTTGTAGATTAGCCTGGGATCAATACCATAACTTTTTCGGGTTTCTGATCCAGTCGGAGCAGAAATAACTTTACGTCATCAGGTGGCCAGAACCAACGACCGGAACCACTGGCGCTGTGTACGTCCAAAATTATTCCCCTATAGTTTGGTATAATTGTTTCGTTTCTTTTGGTATAATAATCGTTTGGTACGTCCATCTTTTATTCTAACTCGTAGCACGACTAGCGAGACTAATTGATTCGCATTATGTGGGGAACAAAAACAATGTGACGCCAACCTGAACCACGATTCTTTTCCCCCCTTTTTTTCCCTAAACCGGATCACACGGCTAGTTTTAGAACGAATACCAGACTTTTCTCCGTGGTGGAAAGACTGGTGACACGAGGTTACTTGTAGATTGTCTATTTTGTGCGACAACTAAATAAGTATCAGGCTTCAGATCTAAGCACAAACCTTGTGTGCCTGTTTCTGTTGGGAAATTTTCTGATGTTTTTTCTCTTCAGTACACATATTACCGTGGGAGTGGCGAGCTATACATTGGCGCCATCAAGTCCCACAAGTACAATGAGAACAGGTGTCTGGTTGATGAGGGCGAAGCAACTCACATCCCTGGCCTTTACGAATGTAAACAGGCTACAGAGAAGGGGATGAGCCGTTTCTGGAGTTTCACTCAGGTACTGCACCTGTCAACAACACAATGTTAACCACATTCAACCTTGCGTCTCTATTTTGAGCGTGTTATTATTCACCTGTTTCCTAGGCTGTGTGTTTTCCAATTCCTGTTGATTTCATTGGATATCATTGGTCATCTGACCAGTTTCATTGGATTTCATTGGATCAAATCGACAGGAAGTGGAAAACACGCAGCCTAGAAAACAGGTGAATAGGTGAAAATCTTCCAAAAACCCTTCCCCATATTTTTCACTATTTGTCGTCCAACAAAGTATATATGGCTGAAGTGGTTTCTTTAATGTCAACCAGAACTATTCCAGTAAACTTTTCCAGGTTTGTACCAGGTACATTCCTAGTAACTATAATTAATACGAAAGTAAGAAATGGATCGTAATAAATAGTGTATTTTTGCCACCTAGTCATGTAGTAGGTTTCCATTTCTTTACTAGTACTTACTATGCATTACTTATGTGCACTTTCCTAAAAAAACTATCACCCTCTAATTTCATACATTTCCATAACAGCTTTTCGTGTATTAATTACTTACTATCCATTTCTGAGGATATAGAATATTTTCCTATAATAACTATATTTTACTACCATATACTTTCCTAGTAGGTTCCCATATACTTACTAAGCAGTTATGTAGTGCTTACAATCAATGTCATATGGATTCTTTTTTAGGAAATATATTTGATTACTATGTACTTTCCTTGTATATCTAATTACTATTCATTCAGGAGAGAGAAGACTTCAATCATTGCTTTTCTGCTTCTCTCTTTTTAGGGTAAAGAAATTAAGAATATAAAGACCAAGAGATGTTTGGAGATCACAGACAGCAGACTGGTGGTCCAGGAATGTACCGGCCAGAGATGGGAAATCCAAAATATCATCAAACCTTTCTAAGAGAGGAAGAAAAAAAGAAGAGTCTAAACTCTCTCTCTCTCTCTCTCTCTCTCTCTGTCTGTGTGTGTGTGTGTGTGTGTGTGTGTGTGTGTGTGTGTGTGTGTGTGTGTGTGTGTGTGTGTGTGTGTGTGTGTGTGTGTGTGTGTGTGTGTGTGTGTGTGTGTGTGTGTGTGTGTGTGTGTGTGTGTGTGTGTGTGTGTGCGTGCGTGTTGCATTGAGACTGGGCTTTAGAAGTGCATCTTTCTGTTATACAAGACTAGAGTGGAGGTTTAGGACTGATACAGTATATCTCTGCTGTTGGACAAAAACCAGTTAACTCCAAAATGTTCTTTTTTCAGGAAATGACACATACAAAACAAAAAGTGGAGTTAGGAGGTTTTGTTCATCATTGATAAGAACAGCTAAATGGACCTCCAAGCTCACAATGAGGTTGGAGGTCAAAAGGGGGTGGAGCCTGGAGTCAACAAAACCAGCTAACTCCACCCCCCTTTGATAGAGTTAGCTGGTTTAGCAGAAAGTTTGAGGATCCAATTGAGTTAGCTGGTTTTGTCAGAAGCGCTTTTTAATACTTTGTTTTTTTTGTTTTTTGTTTTTTTTAACAACACACAGACGTGTGTTAGCACGGATTTATGGGAAAAAAATGCGAAAGCGTCAAAATGGAGCTGGGTTCTGCCCAACAGCAAAACATATCTGTTCACACTTAAAACAGGACAATTATATTTTTGGCATTTGTATATTCTGAAGGACATTAAATAATTTGTGTGTTTGTATGGGCAAATAAAGTGAATCTTGGGTTTTGTAAAGCCCCCCAAAAATAGGTGATTGTATGACACAATCTTTGCATATCATAGATCACGTGTCACTGACCATGAAACTGACATGATACTGACATGATATTTACATGACCATGATATGGAGACAGAATGAATATTAAACTGGCACATAATACATAAGAAATTAATGCAAATGCCCCTCAAGAGCAACTGAATGCCACCCTGTCAGACATATTGCTTCTAGCACCTTCCAATGTTCTCTGAACGCCCCACCCCTGCTGAGAAACACTACTTTAGTGAATTACCTGTCAGAACCTTTAGGAAAACAGAAGAGAAACTCTGGCTTTATGCTCTGATAATAATTACGGTTATTAGAAGAGCATTGATTTATTGTATTCTATTTCTAGCACTTTTTGCGTGGATGTTGCTTCATGTTTCTTATGTTGGTACCATGGACATGGGTGGCAAACATGCATGTAATAAGAGCCGTTCCAACGCCATGGCACTAGTGACTAGAGTAACATGGTTCAGTCCAAGCAGTGTACAAACAGCACCATCTTGTGGTAGTTGCACATACATCCTTCCAAGATGTAGGATTCAGGAATGCTCTTCATCACTTGACACAGATTGATGACAAAACACCTGTAAAACCAGCTATATTTTCCGGGCGAGTTACTCAAATTTATATAGTCATATTGTTGATTGCTAGATCGATAGCTTTATTAATCCCCTAATGATACAAGGGACATTCTACCAGAAATGTACAATATCTGTCCTGGAACTGTTAAAGTTAATATAACTTGAATAATCCAAAAATGTCTAAACTAGATGGTTGATCTCTGTTCTTCTGTAAAGGAATATGCAAGTCATTATATTCTCAGATCTTTTTTCCTTTACCAGTCTTCTATGGTGCTTACCATGGTGCTTACCTGTTTTCTATGGTGCTTATTATGGTGCTTACCTGTCTTCTATGGCGCTTACCATGGTGCTTACCTGTCTTCTATGGTGCTTACTATGGTACTTACCTGTCTTCTATGGTGCTTATTATGGTGCTTACATGTCTTTTATGGTGCCTACCATGGTGCTTACCTGTCTTCTACAGTGCTTATTATGGTGCTTACATGTCTTTTATGGTGCTTACCTGTCTTCCAGAGCCATTCAAGGAGAGTTACGTCACCTCCGTCCACTTCTTCGGGCCAGGTCTTCTACATAGCCTATTGACGAATAGTGACAAAGCCCTAAACCGGAAGTTTACGGATTGCATTGGAGTCTAAGGGTTTTTGTAACCATTTCCAGTTTACATGAACCAAGTGACCGACGCTGTTTCTGCCCCCTCCGTGGCGGAACACTCTAGTATAAGGCTCTGCTGTCTTCTATGGTGCTTACCTGTCTTCTATGATGCTTACCCGTCATCTATGGTGCTTACTATAGGGCTTCCCTGTCATCTATGGTGCTTACTATGGTGCTTAACGGTCTTCTATGATGCTTACCGGTCATCTATGGTGCTTACTATGGTGCTTAACGGTCTTCTATGATGCTTACCTCTTACCTGTCATCTATGGTGCTTTTACAATGGGGCTTCCCTGTCATCTATGGTGCTTACTATGGGGCTTCCCTGTCTATATTGGACTTTCTATGGAGCTTACCTGTCATCTATGGTGCTTACTATGGTGAGATACAGTGGTTGTAAATCTTTTCCCAGAAAATAACTTTAATAAATAGTGCAAAAGTTCAGTCACTGCACGAAGCTACCAAGGTGTTGTAGAACAATGTTCCGTCAAATGTCTGTCCTCATAATATTCTAAACATTCTGTCATTATGTTTCCTGGAAGGAATGTGATGGAAGGGGCTGTAGAATGAATGATAAAGGCCAGTCTTTGAACACAGAGCTACACAAATTATGAGCAGATTTGCCATACTATACTGGTGATGTGGCATAATGTTTGGTGCAAAGACAGGTGTAACAGGGGGCAGCTCATTCAACACTTCTAGAACCATTCAACACTTCTAGAACCTAACCTAATGTCTGCAGGTGAACAGAAAGGTCACATTGTGTGTGAACGGCAAAGATTGTCATGGGCTGCTGCTTCACTTCTTTAATGGTCTCATCTTCCTGTACGTCCTTGTAAAGGATATGTTTAAAGCACATGTTAAACAACAAATTGAACGCAATTCCAGCAGTACCACATTTTCAGCTAATAGCTAGCTGACTTCTAAATCATGCAGTGATTCCTATTCACGAACTAAGCTGTGGTGGCCTGTCGGATTATGGATGGCATAAGCCATTAAACATACTAACATGTTCCTTTACCAATTATGGGTTAAATAATAACTCAGTGGCTTTTATACATTAGATGTTTGGGACATTGATGTGCTAGAGGTCCATGTTTGACATTACAAGTACAAGAAAAGAAAAAAAGACACACACTGCTGGTAATATAAACTGCCGCCAAGTTTTCTGATGTAAACTGGCTCCCCTATAAATAAGAGGCATGTCAATGGTATGCAACACCAAACTGATGATGGGTGTGATTTCCTCATGTACCACAAACCTGACATTCTGAAAACATACATTTTGTTCACCTATAAATATCATTCTCACCTTATCATCTTAACTCACTGTTGGATTGGATGGCAGTGGCAGTCAGGTCAAAATACTCTGGACTGGGTGTAAGGAGCAGTATGGCCTCAAGGGGTCACTAGTGTCATTCATAGAAAATAGATGGGAAGGGCAGAGACTGACTATTTTGAAACATTGGCTTAATTTGATATACACACACAATTATAAGTATCATTATTTTTACATAAACAAAAGAGAAGTTATTTATTTTTCTACATTTCTAAATATCTCTGGGCATTTTATTTTCCCAATTAGACTGAACTGAAAATTAGATTTCTGTCTATTTTGTCAGAAGTTTCTGCCATGAAAGCAAACACAGAGACGGAGTGGCATTTCTGTCTTTTATTAGATTATAATCCGCAGAGCTTAAAATATTAAATTGCTTTTAACTTAGTTAATAATTAAAATACATAAAAATGAAAGCCAGAACTGAAGAACCCTGCAAACAAAAAAAACAAAATTAAAATAAATAAAATAAAAAGGAGAATCATAAACCCAATCCTCCTTTCGATACAGAGGCTATGTCTGACGGAACCCGCTTGCGATTCTTTGTACAGTGAAGTCCAAGCAGACATTGTGCATTTTCTATACATGTGTAATGATATTTATGAACTAATTTCCTCTTTGATAATTTAAAAAAAAAAGAAAGAAAATTTCAAAGGGACAAATAAAATAAAAACAAAAAAATATAAAAAAATTGTGCTGGGAATATTGATGACATTTCTTGCCTTCAGCAGTTGTGGACAGTAACAAAGTACATTTACTTGAGTACTAAACTTTTTGAGTATCAGAACTTTACTTGGGTATTTTTTTCACTCCACTAAATTGCAAAGATTTGACTCCACTACATTTCTAGGAATGAAAAAAAATTATGAATTAACCACTAAAGCCATGTTTCAAATATCGTGAAAATAACTTATCTACAACCTCAAAACGCATTGCCATGCATTGTGAGCGTGTAGATAGGCCATCTTCACTATTATTGATATTTTTTTACTTTTTAAAGCAAGTACTCCAGTACTTTAACACAAGTCCAAATCTGACAAGAGCAACTTTCACTTGTAGTGGAGCAATATTTGAACAGGAGTAATTATACTTTGACTCAAGTACTGGGGGGGTTGAGTACTTTGTCCACCACTGAACTTCAGCAATACGCAAACAGCAGGGCAGAAAAAAAATACCCCCCCAAAGAAAACCACCACATTCTCCCCACCTGTCACCACCTCCTCGCTGTGGGCCTGCAGACATTGAGAAATGTCTTTGTCCTTCTCCTGTGCTACTGGAGTGAGGGGAGGGGAGGGGAAGGGGGGGGGGGCTTCTGCCACGCTGTAACCCAGCAAACAAGCTCTGACATCTGGGGAAGAGGTGTCCGCCAACCTCCCTAGTAGGGCCAGATATAGTCTTCAGTCTCGTTAATAGCGGTTCCCTCTGATCAGATTAAATATCTAATATACAATCTTTATATCTTCCTCTCCGTCTCTCAATTTTTGTGTGGCATTTGCCACGCTATGTCTTTACCGACACCCCCCCCCCCCTACATGTAGGTTTCTATGACAGGGCTGTTAGGAACGGGATACAGCGGATGATTATGTGACTACAGTTATACAAGATCAAACATCTGTAATATGGAGGAATGAATGAGAGCGGTCTTGTGGAGAGGGGAGAACGAGGGACAGAGAGCGAAAGGGAGAGAGAGAGAATGAAAGAGAGAGAGAGAGAGAGAGAGAGAGAATAATCTTCTCTCTGGCAGCAGTGACAATATTCTTTCAGGTCCTGAGTAGGAAGCGCTTTTAAACATTCCCCAGATACTCAACCTAAAACAGTGATTGGCTAGTATCGCCCCACCAGGCAGTAACATGGCTCCCTACTGGCCAGCGTAGTGGCCATCCACCCTACAGTCTGGACTCCCCCGCCACTAGGGGGGGGGTAGCGTAGAGGCTGTAGGATTAACAGAGATGCCTTTTTCTCCACACGTTTTAACAACACTGTACAATAGTATGTTTAAGCAAAGCAAAGCCCCCATCCTACACTGTATGACAAGCAGAGGACGGGGGGAGGGGAGGGGGGGATGGGCAAATGGTCACACTGTCCTCCACCGAGCAAAAAAAATAAAAAATAAAAATTAATGAAACTAAATAAAACTCCAACATCAACAAAAAAAACAAAAAAAAATCAAATAAAACAAAAAATAAAAACATACATTTTTGTTCCTAGTTTAAATTGCAGAGAAGATGGGAGGGATTTGCCCCTTGGGAGGAAGCGCTCACGCCAATTCCTGCTGGCGTGACAAACCCCTCCCCGCCACCCCACCCCCTCGATAAAACCCCCCCGCCCCCTCTCCTTCCGTCCGTCTGGCTGGTTGGTGTCGTAGCGAAATATAAGGGTAGTGGAAGGTCTCTAAGTCCTGCTGGCGCCGTTGGTGCCTAGGAAAGGGGGGGGCCAGGCTGTGTTTTCCTCTCTCCATCTATCTTAATCTTCTATCACCCCCCGGGGCTGGTGGTCTCAACGCGGCCCCTGCTCATCTCTCCGTCACATGGTTTTGTGAAGAGGGAGAGGGGTCTGAGGGGGCCGGGTCGGCGGAGGAGGGGACGGGGGGCTGCGGCGGGACGGGGGCGCAGAGGATTTCGGACAGGTCGTCCATGATACAGGTCTCCTTGGGGTCGACCAGGTTGAATTCCCTTACGAAAACGATGAAATGTGCGTACAGAGTGTTCAGGTGACCCTGCAGGTCCAGAGCCAAAGTCTCTTTAAAGTGCGCCCAGTAGAGGTGAGCCAGCACGTGGAACAGGTACCGGCAGATCTTCTTTACCAAGGACTCGAACGAGTTGGGGAACTCCTTGCCTGGAAGGGAAAGAGGACACAAGACTGGGTTTAGATATCGTCGCTGTGCACAAACCTCTTATCTCCATGTTTTAACTTTTTTCGTAGATTAACGCTCGGGAATTGAACCAGCGACTCGCTGTCATGCTGCATTAGAGCCTATATGATGCCTGTATGCGGCTTAACATTGATTAAAGATAGGGTAAGTGATATTTTGTTAAAATAAGTGTTAAATAGCTCTATGTTCTGATAATACTTATTGCTATCGAGTGTTTGTTCAGTAACAGAAGTTTCCCTGTCTCTCCAGCTCTTCAGTAAACAAAACATTTATTTGCAGCTCGAGATAATTTAACAATTTGATCCAATCAGGAGAGATAACACATACAGGATGTAGGATTAATAAGTGAAATTGGAAGTGATGACATAAAGACATTAGCAGATAAAATTGGAACACAATACAATTTAAGCTGATAAATGGGTACGCGGTACGGTTTGGCTGAATTTAAGCAACCCAACTGAAATTGTATTTTCTGTTTATTAAAGAGCTTGAGAGACGAGGACACCTCTGTTACTGAATAAACACTCTATAGCAATGATTATTATCAGAGTATACAGCTTTAACTTAATTTTTTATTTATTTTTTTACCAAAAGATATCGCTTACCCTACCTTTAATCAATGTTGACCTTCATCATCCTGATGAAGGTCTGTGACCTTAGAACTATTCTGCCTGAATACTTCCTTGTGCATCGGGTCACACTACTACGTGTAAACCAGGCTTTATTGAAGTCAAATACCTGGCCTGTCGATTACCAATTGTAAGAAAAACGTTGGTATAAGTCAGCTGACTACTGAGCTACACTGCCCTGCTGTTCAACAAGTGCACCAGCAGAGGGCACTGCAACACCATCACATTGTAAACATCTGTATAATTTAGATTCAAGATTTAAAGACTGTATTTTATACATGTAATGCAAAGATAATGTCCAACACACAGTAAATAGTACAAGGTTTAATGGTAATAAAAGTTAGGTATATCAAGTAACAAGTAATAAAGTGTAAGTAAATCTAATACATGTGCCCTCAAATTTAGAACTGCACCTTCCCTGATACTGAAGCACAGCTGAAAATGTGTGCTAATTTAACCCTGAAAGTGTAAATATGAACATGGGTACATTCTCAGAGTTGAGGGGTTTGCTTTGTAGCAGCTGAAAGCCTGAAACCAAAGAAGAAAACGAATTACCGTATTTTGTAGGGAAGATGTCGTCGTCTGTGACCAGTTTTTGACAAAGACTCATGACAAAGTCGACGTATTGAGGAGCAGTGCACTTCGTCTTTTTCCCCCTCTCATCATACCAGTAGTATATTCTGCAGAGACAGACAAGGAAGGGGAAGTGTTACATAATGCTGCACATTTCACAACACATAATTGCCGTTGGACAGGAAACTTGTATGTCCATATTTAATCTATTTATAGTCGCTGTCGGGGTAGAATCCTCTTATCTCCATATTCTAACATTGTGTTTTTTCGTTAATTAACGTCCTACTTGATTCTGCAACTTGAAGTAGCCGATCTGAAAGCTTAAAAAGCGGCGCGAAGCGATGCGCCTTGAGCTTGCAGATCTGCTACTTTTGCCATTTTTGAATTTGAATCCTGAAAAGTAACAGTTTTGGACATATGAGGTTTCCACCGGACAGAGACGATATGTTTTTCCATAAATTAATGCCCTATTTTATACATTGTCATATATATTTTTTTGCTACTTTGGAAATTTTTGTGAAAAATATTGAACGTTTTTGCCAACAATGAGATGCCAAAAATAGGGACATCAGGTTCAAAGTGGTTAAGTGTGATTTATAAATATTTAACCAATTAACAAGAGCTTGTGAGTAAGTAACTATATTGGATCCATTAGAATAGAGGTTATTTCCATCATGAAAACATCACATGCACATTTTTACAACATGATCCGTGTTGGAAGTGACGGTGAGTACGGATATTTCACAACTACGAACTGGGCTCATTTTTGATTCAATGTTGAGTGAATGTTTTTCCAAAGATGTTCACGGTCGGTCGGGGGTAAAGCAGGTTACATATCAAGAAGAGCATTTCCTGAAACTCGGAAACGGCTGATTCATTTACAGCACCCGTTAGGACAAGACAGAGGTGTCTGATGACACACTGCCCACATCCAGGCTGTTTCACAACTCTGGACAAACCCAGATTCCTTCCTGCTCTCTTTCTGAATGACTGGTGTCTGTATAAGGACATGGCCTCCTCATCACACTGGTCTCAAGCCTGCCCCCTGGTGTCCTGGATGGAACCACACATCCAAACACAAGCCATCATCTTTGCATATTTTCATTCCAGTGGACTTAGTGAACCCGCTGCCCCGGGCCTTTCATTTCCTGATCGGGCCAAATTCCCTGCAGTCTCAGGAGTAACGCGACACCGATCCCCCTGTCGCTTGGCCCGGTCCCTCCGCTGGTCAAACATTTCCGGGGAGGGTGACCCAGATAAGCTGAGCGGCGTAACCGAAGGCCGAAACCCCTCAGGGCCCGGGCGACAGAAGAATCATAGTCAGCGAAAGGTCAAGCCGGGTGTCAACAAACAAACACAACGGCAGTCACGCTAGCAAGTCAGCAGACACCTCAGAGATAGGAGCAGGGCGGCTATTAGCCAACTAATGAAGCCTGGAAGCCGACTGAGTTACAAAAGTGGGAAGGGTATCCGATCCAGATTCTAGGCTGAAACCAGACTCATTCAGGTTGGGGCTCAATGAGGTGAATCTAACAGCTGACAGTTGACAGGCCCAAAAATAGCAAAAAAAACTTGCGTCGCGTGAGCTTGTAGTTACTTTCGCTATATTTGAAAATCAATTTGATTAAAATCAATGATTTCTTTAATAAATCGATTAGTTCGATTCATTGTATATCACCCCTAATGCAAAAGGATAAGTGGCCATTTACACTAGTCAGTCCAGACCAGACCAGGCCAGGGCAGGGCTGGTGGAAAAGTGGTGTTAGGGTCTTGGGAAGCAGACATTACAAATCCTGAGGAATGTAAAGAGTCCACATAACTGACCCTGCACGAGGGGGGGGGGGGCTGACCACAGGACCAGGGGCCAGGGCGCTCCGCTCCTGTCGGGATTGCGTGGGAGAAACACTGACTGAACCACAAAACCGGTCTTCCCCGCTTCACTTGTGTACACGATAAAAAAAGAGAACCCAAAAAAAGCACAGACATGCAACGAAGGTCATATGGGTTGTTCCCGTTGTGCACGATGACTTCCTTACATTATGGCATAAGCGTATAATCATCATGTGTCTCTCCCTCAACACACCCATCCACCCACTCAAAACGGGTCTAAATAACTAACAAATGGTCCTGTTCCCTCTCATAGCTCATGGAAACTTTTCTTTCCAAAAATAGTGCTGAGCTCTGCCTTAGGGCAGGGGGGCACTGACGCCGCCTGCACCAGCCCAGGATGGATGCCAGGCCCCGTACATACAGGAAAGGGCGGGGTGGCGCTCCTGTGGCACACCATGGCACACACTGTGGAAGAAAGACTGCTGCCCGTGACCATTATGAATGGTGGAGCTCACTCTTATAATGTCTTACTACACACTACGGGTGCATCGAACTGAACAGTTTAATTGATCAGAATAAATTGTTTTAGGTTAAAACATTATTTTTAATCAAAAATAGGTGATCTACAAGCTCACAATGACAAAATGAGTATAAAATAGGACTTAAATGATTAGACTTTGACAGAATAACCACACACAAAAAAGGAAATAGTGACAGCCCTACTGCACACATCGTAATGATTGGGTACAGCAGTAGTGCGCATTATGAAGACTTAGATTCTGAGTAATTCTAGAAGTCCTTTCAATTTGGGCCGTCCACTTTTCATTTCCACAGCCCATTTAAAACAAAACAAAAGAACTTGCACAAAAGAAAACTTCTGCCACTGTTGCCATTTCACACGCCAGAAAAGTAGGTTATTTCTCAGGGCGTGTGTGATAATAACAGTAGCTTAAGGTGACGTGGGGAGGAAGAAATACAGTCATGACTAAAAGATGAACTCGTGACATGCTTTGTCAGTGACGGCAAATCTCTCACAACTGCCGTTTCTCAATGATCGCTCTATTGTTCGTCGCAGCCGTCACGTGTCACAGTCCAGTTTTGACTGTTTATTTGTGACGTGTGCAAGTGTGTTTGCGTGTTTACGTGCGACATACGAAGAGCAGAGAGGACATGAGTTGCAGCGTGGGTAATCTGGTTCTTCCAGCCTTAAGTATACACGGGGGAAGAAGGCCTCTTTCCCGAAGACAAGGAATCACACATAAAGGAGGCACCGCACCCCGACAGGGTAAACTAGTTGTATAAATACTCAAAATAAGTTGTATAAATACTTACAGTGGGGCCACCTCCCCTCTGTTAACATGGCCTGAATAGGACTTCATGTTATGACTGTCCTTAACAGCCTTTTTACTACCGTAGGGGGTATGCCCTGCTTTGCTCTACGGGGAGACATCACCAGCAATTAAGCACCTCAGAGGACAAGGACGGCCTCCCACAGTGGGACAGCCACAGCATTCCTCTATAAACATCACAGGCAGCAGTGACATTTTAAGACCCTGTCTGGTGACTTTGTGTAATAGTTATGCATGTGCCTTTGCACCAACGCCCCCAGGCCTCCCTCCCTCCCAGGTACACACAGGAACAAAATGGCTGAGTTGTTTAACATTCAGCCTCGTCTCAGTCAGAACAGCCTGATCACGGCACTCGATCTAGGAACTGCATGTCCTGAATTCAGTGGCATCGCCAGCAGACGCCAGATAAAAGGCAGACGCAGCGGCCGAGGGAATGCAGCACATGAAATGTATCCATGAACGTGTATAGCATGCCACTGCAAGCAGTTTGAGAATGCAATGAGCGAGCTGGGGATTCCAACATTAGCAATGACCTAGTGAGCTCAAACAAAAGGACTGAATGGTTTAAAGGAAGTGGGAACATCCCAGAGGTTATGACCCCCTCCGAACCATGGCAGTATGCCAGGGATTCAGGCGTTCCTAGATAAATTAACCAATGGGACGATAAGACTTCTGTTGAATTAACCAATGGGACGGTAGACTTCTGATGAATTAACCAATGGGACGCTAAGATTTCCGATGAATAAACCAATGGGACTCGGCGGGACGCTGCTGAATAAACCAACAGCTGGAGCGGTTGTACTCACGTGTTGCAGGCCGTCATGGCTTGACAGGTGTCCCCAGTGCAGAACTCTGAGATGGTGCTGTACTGCAGGTTGATAAGGTTGAAGAATGTTGTCGCTGTGGTTCACACAAAGAGAGGCACACACACACGCACACACACACACACACAGTAATTTAATTAGGATTGCTTCATCAACAAATGGGACGATTAGGACATTGTCAATACTGTTTGGATCCCAGGAAATCTTAACCACTTAAACCCCATAGTACGTTGTTGAGCGGAGTCCCACAGGGCTCTGTACTAATGACTTTTCTGTTTTTTGCTCTATATTAAATATCTTTGCTGATCGACTAGCTCACAAACGCGTCGCGGGCACGTTTGTGAGCCAGCAGATCAGCTATTTTCTGTGAGTATCCCGGTATATGGATGATGGGGTTTAGGTGATTAAGAGTCCCTAGTAATAAAAGCAATAAAAATACTGCCAGGGTAATTAATATTGAAGGCAGACAGACATATTAGTAATCTGAAAGTGTCAGGCCATGTTCTCCTATGGAAGATAAGATGAGGACATGCCGTAACGTATGTCTGTTTATGTTATCTATCACTATAATCCGTGGAAAGTGACTGTCACAAACAATAATCAATCAAATGGAGCACATGACAGTGACTGTGCCCCAGATGAAAAGAATACAATGGGAGGTGGCTGCATCTTTGGCATGTGTTTGGAGTTTTTGGCTCCGTTGCCTAAACCTGAAACAGGTATTTCTGCCTCAAGGGAACCTCGTCACACTCGGTTACATGCTAAAAGGACTCATTAGTCCCAAATTAAAGAGTAGAGTACAATAACTATTTATCATGTAATCACTTATTAATGTCATACACGCAACAATTCGCATGCAAACTGGCAGATGGTGGGATTTGTGTTTGTCTTATAAAAAGGAAGTGCATATTAAGTTCTTGAAAACAGAACAGGTTTGTGTTTAACCACTTAAGCCCTATAATATGCATGATAAATAGCAAAGAATGGCCAATCCAAAAGCTCACAAAGCGGATGTGACGTGTTATGAGCTTCTGCAATTTTTGGAAATGTACCAAAAAATATATATATATTTAATGTAGAAAATAATTTCCCAAAATAAAGACACCGGGGTTAATGTGGTTAAAACATGATTGACAAGTTTAGTGTATGTAAGTTTTGTGCACATTTACAATTTTCAGTCTGGAACAACAAAACCATTCGTGGGCACAAAACATGCCCAGTCTGTTTTTACAGAAGAAGTGTTTTATCAGCTAAAAAGGGAAGGGAAGGGAAAGGAACGCTCAGTCTTTGGATTTCGTTTCTTCACCTCACCCCACTAAGCACCTGGCTGATCCGGGAATGCAACCAAAACAAGGGAAGATCGCCAAAATAAAGAATCTCATGATCCTTGCCCACTTCAGCTAAGTCAGCACAGTACAAAGACATAACTACTTTGATTCTGGTGTCTCTTTTTTTGGCCAAATAAAAAGATTATTAAAATAAATAAATAATAGTTTTCATGTTATGTTTTTGTTATCTTCCTGCAGTATATTGTATTGTCCTTTGTCTTGTATAAAAAAAATAAAAAAAAAACAGATTTTTTTTTTAAACTGCAGATCTACAAGTTGTTAGCTTGCAGATTGGAAATTTTTGCCATTCGTCGTACAATATAGGGTTTTAGTGGTTAAAAGTCTTGAGGAGATGATCATGCCGATACTGATCATCTTCAGTACGAGTTGAAATACTGTGTTGCGCAACAGGGACTGGATTTGGCTGTAAAACGATTGTGGTAAAAAAGAAAACATGCAGCGCATGGTATTATTATTGAGAACAGGCTATGGCCTGTAGCACGGCTGCAACATGTTAAGGACTTGGCTGTGTCAGATTCAACAGCTCCAATATCAATGGAACACAGTCTCCAGATGACAAGTGCATACCAAGGTGAACAAAACAGGAAAAAAAAACAAAAAAGTAAATGTCTGAAACGGAGCATTCCAAATCCGAGAGGCCATTACTCTTGAGCATCTCGTGCATCTCACGTTTGGAAACTTTTAGGGTCTAGTGTAAACCGAAGAGAAGTCAGTTACGGTAAGTTACAGCTGAAATACATTTACTTAGACTGGATAAAGTGTAGGTTTTTTTTATATGGCTCTGGTGAACCTCATCTGCGTTAATTTAACAGAGGATTTTACGGTGTATACAATTCTTCCAGACAACTTCCGTTTGTTATTCTTAGGAGCCTTTTTAGAGCTTCTCTACCGCCAGACGGTGCAGACTACTCACTGTTGCTGGCGAGCCATTCGTTGAGGTCTATCTCTCTGGGGAGAACCACCAGCTCCTTGAGGTCAAAGTCCACCACGCGGATTTTCGTGAACTCCGTCTCTAGGTACTGCTTCTTCTCTTCTGCCGGCGGCTTCTTCCCATTGGGCTTCGTCTTCGACTTCCTGCAAGACACAAAGGAGAAGGGAACGGTTAAGGTTAGGTAGTGTGGACACGCGTGCAGTGTTGAACTGTACACAAATCATGTATTGAAAATGGAAAATTCAACCGAGGCCATGGCAAACTGTTGTTAAGATGCAGATCATGGATTAATTCCAGAGATCTGCAAACCCTCTGGAACCTTTGGTGTCTGTGTGCTAGTGCATGGCTATCAAATGAGGCTGGGAACCTTTCAAATGGTACAAGTGTTAGCATCGTTACTAATTTAGTTGTTTTCTCTGCCACACACACACACACACACACACACACGCCAACAGATTAGTATGAACCAACAGAGACATGGCATTCATAGCAGCCAGCCCAGCGCTCCCATACAGACAGCCTCATGTGGCTGTAGCCGTGCCACAAGGCTGACCTCTGACCCATCGTTACGCCGAGAACTACCGCACAGACGATCGTCCCGAGCGCCTTGTACTTCCACTGCTAGTTTTAGCATGCGTATGTCACATCACACTCGCCCTACACTTCCAGGGCCATAACCTCTTGTCCCCCCCACCCCCGCCCTACACTGACGCAGGCTTATCTGGGGTCAAAGGTCAAAAGGCTTGATACTCCAGTGAGACAAATAAAAAGAGCTGACACAGCCGGCTTTGTTCTGTTCAGCCGCATGGCTAAACAGACTTACTTGCGCGGATCTGCCCTCAAAACAGTCTGCCTTTCTCCAGAACTTGGGAGGATGAAGCCCAAGTTACACTTAGTTGCGCGTGGGTGTCGTGCACCGAAAATGTCAGATCTACAAGGTTCACCATGCGTTGTGCTGTGGCGCGTTAAGCTTGCAGATCTGACATTTTCGGTGCACGACATCGGCGCTCACCTATAAATCATTCTTAAGTGAGCCCCCGACTTGAAGTTGATATTGAAGTATCTCTATTCCGGGCATCAAAAGGGAACTTGAGAAGAATATAAACAGCATGATCTGCATTCCACTCCCAAGGCTTTTCTCGTTCTGTAATGACTTAAGTCCTCTCTTCCCTTTACCTCTGGACTCTCTGAAAGTCTACGGGGCTGTGCTACTGTTGTTTGGGTTTGCTTGAGGACAGGGACAATTCTACTTTGCTTCCCCTTCAATTTATTGCGCTGTTGTTGACCTTCATTTCCGCCGCGCTCCGCTGCCCTCCTCCCTCTCTCTCTCTCTCCTGCAATCTTTTCTATTTCCAACAAACCCTGTGTCTAAAAACAATGATCCAGCCATGTGTTCTTGGCTCTTGCCTTTCCCCCTTTCAAAGAGACACTCCCCCTGTTCAACCGATTCCCAGAATTCCCGCTATTGGATGCTGGCCTATGTTCTGCAGGGACAGAGAGAAACAGAGAGAGCGAATCAGAAACGGAAGGAGAGAGAAACCGAGAGAGAGAGAGGGGGGGGGGGGAGACAAGTCCACGATACATACAGCCAAAGAAAAAGACACATGGAGATTTATGTAAGAGTGAAGGGTAGCGAAGTGTGGGGGGGATGAAGGAACCCCAGCTGATAACCATGGGAACTAATCAACACATACAAAACATGACATGAGTGTGGAGCGTGAGGCCCCATAGCTGGTGTGCAGTATTCAAAAGCCCTGTTTTCATTCCGCTTTCAGACATCAACCTGGTCTCCCAGATTGACACACCATGCCTGCAGAACTCTCAGTGCCAGCCATTTATTACCAACACCTCGTGATACATCCTCTACTGTCCAAGAGCACCCACATGGCTTTTCTAAATTGCATTTATAGGCTCAGGGCGATATTTACTACCAATATGAGATTCAATTAAAAAAAAATGGATATCACCCAAGCTTACAGCTTTAAGGTCCTTACACACCGGCGAATATGCGAATATACGCAAAATTCTGACTCTTTCCGAATATTTAAAAGACGCTATTTTCGCTTCGAGAAACTGATGTGGACGCTTGCATTGACTTTATAAGGTTTTTAAAAAAAACGTATTTATTCGCATGAAGAATTCGCCCCGGTGTGTAAGGACCTTAACACTTCACTTTGACTGTCGTACCAGGCTCTCACGCACGCACACACATACTGTACACGTTTGCTGGGGAATGACTAACCGTGGCATGATGCTGGCTTATTAGCCAGCAGAACCAGAGCAGTGAAGCCAAGGACACTACACTAGGATTGGGATCCTTTAGGATCCTTTAGGAACCGATGCTGGTTCCACAATGTTGGATCCTGTTCCGGATCCCAACCCTACACTACACACACAGTACGCTGTTGGCTAATTATTAATGACAGGCTACTTTCTGTTTCTCCTCTACTTTACATGTCTGATCTCTGTCTGTTTCCCTGTGACCTGAGTCCTTTCACTCAAGCATTGCAGACATTTCTTCACCACTACTAGATTCTCGATGTCTTTTGGTTCCCTCCTTCTCGTGGCTGTAGTGTAGGCTCACCTGTCCAAATAGACCTTTGTGTGGAGGAAGCCCCCCGTACTCCCATCCCTGTCCTCTCCCTTTCATCTCACCACCATGCCCCTTCTCCTCCCCCTGCCTCCACTCTCACGTTTATCTCTTTTAACCACTTAAACCCTTTATACTTAACCAATCTACATGCTCACAACAGTTTGTCATTGTGAAGACTGGCTATTTTTGCTATTCGTCTTACGATTGATTATTTTCAGTAAAAATAAACAAAATAAATGGAACTAGTAAAGATTGACTTAAAAAGATTGTCGTGATCGCAATTGCAATCGCAATATTGGTCTGAAAAAAGGTAACTGTTCCTCTTCTTTTTAAATATGCTATCCATTTATCAGACTTTCATCTTATCATTTTCTACCCCATGTCTTTTTTTATCTCCGGCAGGCTGCTTCCTCCCCCTCGCCTCTCACAAGGAGCAGAACAGAGGCACATCATCCATGTGGTCCATGTGGCATTCATGCCGTGAGCTACATGTTCCGTCATGTGAAAGAGCTTACTCGGGGAAAAGGAGTTTCTTCCACAGATACCATCAGCTCACACTAACAGTTCAAAGGCCTCTCGGCTATAAGCCCCTCACAGAATCCATTCCACTCCTGTGAAAAGTTTCAAGACGGCTCGTTTTCGTCTCTCCCCCCCTTTCCTTTTGAAAACATTCTGTTTCACTGAGCCATTTCCTGTCTCTCTCTCTCTGTAATTTCGTCATTTTCCATACAAACGCCTCCTCCTCCCTCCTTTTGAACATTTGTGTGGTACAGGGAGGTGAAATTCTGGAGCCATTAGTTTATTTTAGGATAAAGAAAACTTCCTCTATGCCAGCACCCCTCCCCTCATGCGTACATAGTCCGTCTGCCCAATGCGCGTGCACACACACACACACACACACACACACACACACACACGCGTTCTTGGTAAAGTTCTCTCAGGCAAAGTTGTTGCCATAAAAGGCAGTAGATGACTCCTGCACACACCAGACCAGGCCAGATCAGGGCAGGCCAGAAGGCAAGAGTGGAGGGGAACTAAGGCCAGGGCTGGGCACGTCTCTGGGGCTGGGGGACTGCCACAGTCAGCCTGGCACCAGTGGGAACCCATCCGTGATATACACCCAGAGAGAATCCAGGGAAGAAATGGGAGTCGACGAGAAGATCCAAGACAACATCTTTGTGTATGAAAGCTTTGTCAAAGCGAGTTAGATATACAGTATTACAAAATGGAATGTACTCTGCAGGCCCTGCACGGCCCACAAATTCTAACAAAATAGAAACTGCATTTCTATCTGTTTAGTAGTAATGCTGTGCAATGGGTGACTGATTTGATGGTGCTTATCTCGACCAAAAACAATAGGGAAGTTGTATACCAGGGTGACATTGGGGTCAGTTGAGCAGAGACCGACCCAACAGCTGTTGGTTCCTGTCTGTAGCTACTCTCTCTTTTTTCAGACCCCCCCCACCCCCCCACGTTACCTTTCACTGACACCAACTTCTCCTCAAAGACTGTCTCACACACACATATACACACATGCATGGGCACACGCACACAGCTGACTATATCCCCCCCCTCTCCCTTTTCATGGCCTGACCAGCTGGACCCAACAGCTGCGTCACCAGCCTGATTCCACCACGAGGGCCCCGAGAAAACCCTGCAGAAATTAGCCCCGTCTAGTGTATGTTTGTGCAAGCACGTGTCGCGCGTCCAGTAAAACCTGTCTGTGCACACATACACAAAAAACGCTCACAATGTCCACGTCTGTTGAGCGACTGGTGCGCACATCACTTGGCTCGGCGTTGCTGCACTTAACACTAGTTGGGTGGCTTCTGTGCGTTAGCTGAATACACACCGCTCTAAAATAAACCCCTCTCTCTAAAGACAACCAGGCCTCTGGCAGGTACACCCAGAGCCTGTCTCATTAACCGGCAACCTGGTTCCAATTAATACAAAGAATCACTCGGGACCACATTATAGAACTATGCCGGGGGAATTAGCTTAAGTGCTTCGGCTAAAAGTGCTACAATTTGCTACCAAAATGCCCTGTTGAACAATAGTTCAAAGCAGGAAAACGTAAGACAATTTTGTTGACTGCTGAATGTGCCAAAGACATAGCACGGTCATTCAGCTCAGTTCGAAAAACGCTGATTCGATCGACATTGACGCACAACGTACATGCTGCAACTTTATAAGCCTAGAAACCAGAGGCCACAGTTTGTTTTTGTAAGTGCGTAACGTAAGGCAATTTAAATTTATTCAACGTATCTAGGCCCCCCCCCTTTCAACTTAACCCATGTAACCCACACAGTGAATACTTTTCCCCCCTTCAGCCTTTGGTTCCTGCCAAGCCGAATATTGCACAACTGTTACTTAAATTGGCCTGCTGTATTGCGTAGGAATCTAACTGTTGGCATATGGACGTAGTTAATACAATTTGCGAGGGTGAACTGCATTCACATTCATCCCATACTGTTAAACAAGACAAAGATGGCGGCTTCCAGCTTCTCTCTGCTTCATGCAGAAGGCAAAGTTCCTCACTCTACTGAAAAGAGGAGTTTGCTTTTGAGTTTCCTAATGACAAGAGGAATTATGTGCAGAGGGCAAGATGATCCCAAATATGTCCTTTAAGAGCCTAACCAGCCAGTCAGTCATTTAAAATTCTCTCTCAGGGGAGTTGTGGGTGGATCTATTTCTCTCCAGAACAGTGCCATTCTTGGGGTAATCTTTCCGGTAAGTAGTGAAGGGAGCAATCCAAGTAGTAAAAATATGCTCCGTGTCCCTCTCTGCCCCTTGTAAAGAACTCAACACACCAAACTTTTGTTGTCCAGACTACTACAGACTAAGTCGGTTGAAAAGTGTGAAAAAGGTGCTGAATGCATCTCTCTCCACACCACATCAACAGACGGCTATTGGTATGGTGCTAAAAATAGCCCATGGCTTGAACGTGTGCATGCTTAAATCATTTGAGAAATTATAGCAGTAAAAATAACCACTGTGACTGCACAGCAGCTACGTTAGCTTGTAGATGTAGTTCTTCACCCCCCCCCCCCTCCCCTCTATCCACCTCGCTATAACTTCCGACATGACAGTGTATACACCGGCCATTCAACAGCCGATTTTTGGCCACAGGCGCTTTCTAACACTTACCGCCACCGCCGCCGACTTCGGGTAGATTTTTTGGGACCTTTAAGTACGTCACGAAGTCTGTCACTGGCAAAACGAACTATACTATCCATGATAATGATGAGAAATAGTATCCTAAGCACTTCTAAGAGAACAAACTAGATAAGTGCAAAACTATATCTAGGAGGGTAATCAGACGAACGATGGAGTGGTTGGATAAGGAATCAATCGAATGCCAGGAGGTTCTGATATCCTTAATGAACTTTGCTCCAGGTCCATCTTGGTCATAATGTGACAAAACATCAATAGCAACACGATATCACTGGGTTATGATAGCCCAAAAAAGTCATACGAGGACAGCATAAATCATGCTTTAGCCTCTGATAACACTGGACTTGAAAGAGAGAGAGAACTCTGTCATTTTGTAAAGAGAGCTCCCAACCAGGCCTCCTGATCTATTTCAAGACTCAAACTGAATAGACTTTCAATGGCCCTTTTCCCTGAAAAACCACAGACTGAGGAGGAGAGCACAGGCATCCTGAGCCAAGCCAGGCAGAGCCAAACCACGACAGCCATTACGGGGCTAAAAAGAGTCCGCGTTAAGGACAGACCAGCCCAGCGGCTCAAGCTTCGCAATGCTGAGGTCTACACAGAATAGCTGCTCTGTGTAAAGTTACACATGAGTTTTAAGAGAGCATTCACTGTGTGTGTACACACAAAAGTATACTTAATAAGTAAAGAACTGGACAAGGACATAGGCAAGCAACAAAATGGGTCAGCTGTCAATCAGGAACATCACCAGAAGTGGCAGTAGTGGTTGTAACTCAATTATTCAAGTACAGACATAACCAGCACACCCAGCTCCAATTTAGATACTGCATGTACCGACCCCAGACCAGTACAGCTGTGACCCCCTCCTCTCTCATCTTGTCCTCCAGTGATGAATGGTTTTCTGTAAAGCACACAAGACCCCCCATACCGACCTTGTAATGGAGCCTCGTCAGCATCACAACACACGTGGGTGGGTAAAATGAGATTATGTGGAGCCCCAGGTTGAGTACCTTGTTGAGTGATGTACTGTAGCCGGCACCCTTAATCTGATAGCTAGATTAAACATTGATCTGACAAGATAAGACATTGCTGATATGACTGGAGAGTAGACAGAGGTCTGCCACAATCCTTGTGATCAATCCAATCAGGTGATTATTGCATCCAAAACATGGGAACAAAGCAGGGAAATGATTCAATCAATAGGTGTCGGCAAACTGTGAGAGACCATTAACCACATGAACCCTAGCATCCCTATTCTGGGACGGCCATTTGGCGAAAATTGCAGATCTACAAGCCCACAACTCTACAAGCCCCCCAACAGTATAGAGCCCTGGGGGACCCCGGTCAACTAATATAGGGTTTGGAAACAAAAAACAGCCAATACACAATGCCACAAATCCCACAGATCTTTATCACCAACCAATTTCTTTTTAACTATCCATGTCACCCTTATCTTCAGACCGGCTTCCAAATCAAGGGCATTTAACCATCCGTTGAAGGAGGAAACAAGGTAACTGTTAAGTCATAAACAGGTCTAGTCTCCTCCCCCTGTGAAACTCAAACTATGTGTCCTTGTTAACTTTGATAGAGTCCCTCTTTTGTTCACCCCCCCCCCCACCACCCCCCTTTCACATGTTGAATTTCTGGAAACTCCCTATTTTTTCATTGGCGGCTATAAAAGGTAAATAATAAATTGAAGGTGGGCGCTTCTAAGAAAGTCAGCTGATTACCATCGGTGTGGTATTTCTGAGAGGAGGTTAAAGAAAGCAATTAAGTGTCCCTGGATAGGAGCGGCGTACAGTAGGGCCTGTCATTACTTGTTAAGGAGATATTACGATAGACCTTACCACTGTACCACACAAACACACCGACGCATTCCACTGCTTGCATGCAGCATTCTGTTTAGCGATCCTAAAATGGTGGACATATTCTTCAAACTATTTGCTATTCTGTCTGTGAGGGGTGGGGGTGGGGGGGGGGGTGGACAATAGACAACAAGGCATATGCCCTGTGGGCTGCCGGTTTGACATGAAGACACCTGTCACCACCACCAGATCCTTCCACAAATGAATTTAACAGGGCTGTCTGTGTCCCCTGAAGGAACACACTCATAATGACTGCATGTCTCAGCTCTCACATGACACATGCAAGGCGAGTACAGTTCACAGATGTAAACATGACAGAGGTCATCGGCCCATTTTTCCACACTGGTCTAGAGAGCATGAGCATGCAGTATGCATGCCATTCACCCCCACTCCCCTTGATGTTGCAATGTTTCTTTTCCCCCCCCCATGGGGTTATTAACGCTGTATGTATGGGAATCCTGTTCCAAGTCTATTTACACTATTTAATTCTTCTATGTGGGTCATGCATTCTTCTGAGTCTTTATGTCTGCTGACTGCTGTCTTTCGTTTGCGGATCCATGACGGCTGAGAAAGCACCACATACTTTCGTGAAGCCTTGTCCTACCCGAACAGGGTCACCGTGCGAGCAAGTGCCAAAATATCTACCACTGAGCTGAGCTCATGGAGTGCACCGCCTTCCTCAGGTGGGGGGGGATTGCATTTTGACATTCAGTGGTTATCAAAGTTTTTCATGCCAAGGAACCCCCAAATTGATGTTATTTGGCCACAGGCCCCCCCCTCCCCCCCATCTGAAAATGTTGTGCCAGGGACAAAAAATGTTTAAAATATTTTTTCCAAAAATAATCAAAAGCTCACAGCGGATAAAGTGGTTAAATATTGTTAACTACTTTTGCTGGGGAACCCCTGGAACCCCCCTCAAGGACCCCTGGGGGTTCCCGGACCCCAGTTTGAGAACCACTGAGCAATATAAGAGCAGGGAGACCAAATACAACCAGTGCAGTTGTGTTACGCTTTGTTGAATTAACATAATTATGTGTTCTCAACTGTGGTTCTCAAAACTTTTTCATGTCAAGGACCCCCAAATATGTATTGGCCGCAGCCTCCCCCCTCCCCCCACCCCCCTCCATCAGAAAATATGTTGTGTCAGGGACCCCCATAGATTTGTGTTAAATGTTTCAAAAATATTTTGTGCTATACGTTTCTCATTTTCCCTAGATTGTTTGACAAATAGATCTACAAGTTTATGGGTCATATCGCTGTGCGTTGTGAGCTTGTAGATTGGCTATTTTCTAATTAGCTGATGTATGGGTTAAAGTGATTAAACTGATTTTGGCTGGGGACCCCCTGGAACCCCCTCCTCAAGGACCCCTGGGGGTCCCCGGATCCCACTCTGAGAACCACTGGTCTACCATACAGATTATTAAGTTGTATTCACACAAAAAGCGTTAAGTACTAAGTAGGTAACTGTTACTCAATTGTTGTTGTTTTTTTCATTATTATGTTTTACAGTTTTTTTACGGTTCAAAAACTGTAAAAAAATAAAATAATAATAATCAGAGAGCACTTGACTAATTGGTTTCCTCCTTTAAGAAGCATAATGTAAAACTTTAACATGACTGTCCACCAAGAACTGTTGCAATATTGATGACGTGTGTCTATTAAATAACTCCCTATAGTTATGTTAGGTTTGTGCTTGCTTAGATTTAAACAGAACTTGGAATCTTAAATAAATGATTCACAGGAGAAGAGAAGACGGATCACATTGCCCTCAGTTCATTCTTGCTGGGGAGATCCGTCTGCCTAATGATGAGTAGCTTTAAAGCACTGTTTCCCAAACCGTGGGTCGCGGACACATTTTATGGGTCACAATTTTCATGAATTTGAAAAATTATTTTTTTCTAAATAATTTCATACATAAAAAAAAACAATCAAAGAAATTCCATAAATTATAAAACAAATCCAAAAAAAGTTATGAAAATAGCCGATCTACAAGCTCTTTTCACTAGTTTGGGTCCCGAGAAGACTTCACATTGCTCTTTTGGGTCTCAAGCTATAAAGTTTGGGAACCATCGCTTTAAAAGACAGCCATACTCCCGTCGTACGACGGTGTCGCTCCGTTGAAAATAACTCGATCTACAAGCACCGCAACGCGTCGTTAGCTTGTAGATCGAGTTATTTTCACAGACCAGCTGAACCGAACTCACTGGCTGTAAACGCCGGAACTAGACGCTCCAATACACAATCCTGATCATATCATTGCGGTAGAAGCGACCCTTTCATCATTCTTTAAAACGTCCCGGCTAGTCAGTCATAGATCGAAACGGTCAGGATTCAATCAAATAAAACAATCGATCTCTCCTCTCCATATGAAAAGACTCGAGACAACACAACACGGGACAAGTTTCGCTTTAAACTCACAACAAGTTACAACACGTTTCGAAAGACAGCAACAAGAACGATGACTCCAAAACTACTACAACCACAGTAGAAACAACACAACAAGAAAAACATGCGTTGATATAGTTTCACCTGATGCAGTTAATGTTTGACAGTCAACTCTTACTATTAATGCCATGGAAAGTTCCATAAATACGAGCATGGCGCTGTTGCAAAGCTGCATTGATCCACATGGACACACACAAAAAAATAACATCATCGTTTTTTGTTTTTTTTTTTACCTTAGAACTTTGCCCACCGCTTGAAGCACCATTTTGCAACTTAGTCCGTTTTTGGAGTTTCTCTGTGAGTGCATGTCCTTTTTGTCTCCTGGTGACAGAGCGCAGTAATCTCCCACCATTGCTTTAAAACACGCAGGCAGGCTGTTTTCTTTTCTTTTTTTACGATCTCCCACTTCTTCTAGAACCGACTTGAAAGCTCAGGACTGTCTGCTCTATGTGAGACACTAGCCTCTCACTGTACTACTGTATGTATTACTGTACCTACAGCTAGTGCGCAGGGAAAGAGGAAACAACTTTAAGGCTTTCGATAAGTGTCCTCCCCTTTCTCGACCTCCAGCCAATCAAAGGGAGAGGAGACGTTCCAGATGGAAGAGGGGGGAAAAAAACAGCGCACGTGACGTCACAGTCGTCTCATGTGAACGTGTTCCTGGCTGTGTGTATGTATGTAGTTGTTGCACTGTAACAAACAGGTGGTCTACTACTACTCAGTGGTGGAAACAGTACTACATTTCTTTACTTAAGTAAAAGTAGCAATACTGCAATGTATAAACACTCTGTTACAAGTAAAAGTTCCGGTGATCAAAATTTACTTTGAGTAAAAGTACTCAAGTATTGGCATCACAATATACATTAAGCAGAATGTCTCGTCTCGCTTTTGAAAATAAATAGCCAATCTACAAGCTCAACTCGCGACGCATTGTGAGCTTGTAGATCGGCTATTCTCGGCTATTTTCAAATAGCCAAAGTTTAAATATGGATGAAGTGGTTAATGTATGTTTTGTAATAATAATTCAAATCTACAAAGTAACAAGTAACGTTTTCAAATAATTGTAGCGGAGTAAACAGTAATTATTGAAAATTGGAAAACCTACAGTAAAGTAAAAATACCTCAAAATTGAACTTAAGTACAGTACTTGAGTAAAGTACTTACTTACTTTCCACCACTGCTGCTCTTAAAACTAACTACCTAGATAGATAAAGAGTACAATGGACCACAATGGAAACAAGCCCCTGGGGGTTTTTATTGTGTTTTCCTTTTAGCATAACTTTTGACTGTCCTGCCTGTAGGCTACTGTTAATAATCTTGTTATAAAGTAATTAAATCTATCAATCAATCACCTGACATACAAGTCACACGTAATTAAACATATGTTGGGGATTTTTTTTTTAGCAAAAGAGAAATAGATAACCTCATAATACTTTGTATAACCCCTGGGGTTTTATCCTTAGCCCCCTCCCTATTTTCCCTCTACAGTAAATCTCTTGTGTGTGAGAGCTTGTAGATTGGCTATTTTCACTGAATGTTTGCCTATTTTCACAAAATGTTCACCGATTATGACATGCTCACGAATAGGGACACTAGGATTCAAGTGGTTCAGTACCATTTCGTTCAGTGCTAGCTCTTTTTTGTACGCCATTTTTTGCTCATGACATACTGTACTGGGACGCCTGGGTTAATGTGTTAAGGTGCATTAATAATGAATTGTAAAGGAAATCATCTATGCGTATAAAGATTAAACATGACAGATTTACAAGTGTAGTGGTGCCTTGAGCCCCTTGTTTGTAACTGTTTTGAGACGTGGGTGCCAAGGTGTTGACTTCCAGCGTCACCTGAAGTCTTAAATATGACATGCTGGCAGAGGTTAAGGACATGTTCCAACTTGTTGTTGCCGGTAAAGAGAAGCAGGTGAGGACTGGGACAATTCCTGCCCCGAGAGACAAAACAGTCCCAAGATTCACATCATTGCCGTCGGGCAGAAACCTCCCAACTCTATATTCTAACCGTTTGTATTTTTTCGTGAATGAATGCCCTACTTGATCATACTACAGCGTCACACAAAAGTATCAAAAGTAGCAGATCTACTTTTATCATTTTTGTTAATTTGAATCCTGAAAAGTTAGCGGTTTTGGACAGATGAGGTTTCCACCCGACAGAGTTGATATATTATGAATGAATAAATCAGCAACATTTTGTCATCCAAATCCTGAGGCCAGATTTTAATACACAGGACCACACAGAGAAATCTAAGAAACACTGAACATGAATAGGATACAAATTAAATCGGTCATCGGGTTCACTGTTAAGACACCGAAACTTGAACGCAACAACAAAACAGAAGGGCGGAACTGAACAAATAAAGCACAGAGGGTCTAGAGAGGCTGAGAAGATTATGACCAGTGTTAAGGAGCCCTATCATTCTCTTGCCCTCTAATTACTCTCCTTCAAACTTCCTCTCTCATTCTCTCTTCCTTCACACTTTCCCCCCCTCCCATTCTTTTTTTTAGCTCGCTTCTTTTCATTGTCTCCCTGTGTCCCCTGGTCTTTCTTCTCTCTCTCTCTCTCTCTCTCTCTGGCTCTTCACAGATGGGCCCTGTGGGGCCAGTGCAGTACAGCTGCAGATGTGAGAAATACCAGCCGTCTGCTGTAGCATGGACACACACACAAAGACGCGCTAATCTACGGGATCTCTGAAGCCCTGCACACTTCGGTGTTGGTGTGTCTGTGTGGGCACAAGTAATTTAAAAGAGAGATAAAAAACTAAACAGAGATAGAGAGGGTTATGTGAAAGCTGTGGTCCCATGTGCATGTGATAGAGCGTGTGTGTGTGTGTGTGTGTGTGTCTGTCTGTCAGTGTGTGTGTGTACTGTGGGTGGGTGGTTGTGCCTGGTGAAGCATGCCTAGGGTGGACCACTGGGCCTTCGTTCTGAGCTGCTGCTTGTTTGTGTAAATAAGCCCCTATTTGTGCAGGCTGAAGTGAATCTATCTGAAAAGTATCAGACACGAGGGGGTCCGATAAGGGGTCCTCTACGCAGTCACGCTCAAACTGCAAGGCTCTGCTTCTCCCTTCCCAACGACTGCACACTAGGGGCAAACGCCTCACCGTCTGGCCCCTGCAGACTGCCCGTTCAGAGGGGAGAGGGAGGGCGAGCGTGTAACTTAAGGGTTGGGGATGGAACTTTTTGCTCCAGAAGCTCTGAGTGGCTGCTGCTGCTGCTGCTGCGGCGGTGATGGTGATGGTGGTGATGGTTAGGAGCTAGAGAAGTGGGGGGAGAGAACAGAACAGGGCAGATACTTTTCTACCCTGGAGCTAAATATAGCATCAGCCTGCCTGGCCCCATACAGAATACAGAGAACGGTACAGCGGGGAGAAAGGGGAGGAGGGAGGGTGGGTATGTGCGTGCGTGTGCATGTGCGTATGCATATGCATGTGCCGTGCACACATGGGTGTATGCACAAACGAGTGAATCAGTGAGTGAGGACATGAATGCGACAGAGCTGGGGGCAGAGAGGTTTGTAGAAGGATGGGGGGGAAAAAAGGGAGGAGGTGAACGAATGAGTGAGCCTAGGGTCATGGGTGAGCAGGCCTAAATGGCGTCAAGCCCAAACACACACACACACACACACACCCCTCGTTACTTGAGGTGACCACTGAAGTGAAAGCAATTACTGTAATGGAAATCCATGCACGGAGAACTTTCCATCAATTTGCCTTCAACTATTAGATCAGTGCGGTCACCCTAAAATAGAAGGCAGCCCATTCATGATCACTGGGGCATGGCCCGGTCTGGTGCCTCGTCGCTCAGCTTGAGGACCGTCACTGAGAAAGGCCTTAATGAATCGGGCTTCAAAGTCAAACAGCAGGGAACTAATAATTTTACAGTCCTTGTTCTCCATTATGCGGTCACAGCCACATTGGGGCTGCTGACGTTGCGGTGCCGCCAGTGAACATGGTGAAGCCGATCTTTACAGCACTGGTTCTCAAACGTTTTCGTGCCAAGGACCCCCAAATGTATATGGCCGCGGACCCCCATCTGAAAAAGGTTTTGTGCCAGGGACCCCCAGAAGAGAAGATTTGTGTTAAAACAAACTAAAAGTTATTGAAATTTTTTCAAGATTCTTTAATTTTTTTTTAGCAAATAGCAGATGTACAAGCTCGCTGCGTGGCACGAAGTGATGAGCGGTGAGCTTGTATATCTGCCATTTCTGAATAGCCAACGTTTAAAATAATAAAAAAGGGGTTCAAATGATTGTGATGCTGTATTAACTATACACTGTCTTATGCAACACTCGAGGTGGGTGGGGGCCAACGGGCGCGCATTCCACTGTCTCGCGGGCAGAAGTCTAGTCTTTCTTCTTCACCTTGTGACGTCGTACCGAGATGGCATCACTCATCGGCTGACTACAGTAACCAGTAACCAGATGCGGTCTCCAAGACCAGCACAGAACATTGTCACACACATACTGTACCACACACACACCACACACACACACCACACTGCCACAGGTACTTCTCATACACACAGACACACAAAACAAAAGCAGCATACAAACTATGGTGAACAAAGCAGCATACAAAACTATGGTGAACGCAGGCTATCGCTTACATATCCCAAAGTACATTTACGTAACATTGAATCAATGATCCAGATTCTAGTGAAATGACGAGTCTATTCACTGTGAATGAAACAGAAGGGAGAATATATGTCACTTACATAATTCTTTTCAAAGAGTGGAGGCCAATCGGTAGCTTTAGGCCTGATCTAAAAACGGGGAT
The DNA here is from genome assembly GCF_963280865.1 of Gymnoscopelus braueri. Lineage (NCBI taxonomy): Eukaryota > Metazoa > Chordata > Actinopteri > Myctophiformes > Myctophidae > Gymnoscopelus > Gymnoscopelus braueri. Next base: position 25,647,517 of record NC_137610.1, read on the forward strand.
GCTTTGTAGAAACACAAAGATAGAAAGTGTCCTGATATGGACAATCGAAGATCATATTTGCTGCAATCATATATCTAGGCCTGGATATCGAAGAAATAGACTTCAGACTGAGACAATGGAGTTGGTAACAGTATTGAGTGTCAAACCCCATCAAAAGGCAACCACCCCTGGGGATGGCAGATACAGACATACAACCCACAACCCAGATACAATTTATTTTTATGAATTGCTCGTTAAAAGAGGGAGGAGTAGTACGGGAAATTCTAGGGTTTTATGTAATACAGTGATGTCAGAGCGGGGTGGGTGTTGATGACTAACCGATGAGGTGATGGCGGTTTACGCATTTATCAGTTAAGTCACAAGACAAGTGCAGTCGACCATCACTAACTGCGATCTGACTATGAGATAGCAGCATTGTGACAAAAATAGAGAATGCAATTGGAAAAATGCCAGCAATTCCAATCCTTCCGTTCCCCCAAGTCACAACCACCAGGTGAGGAGGGCTCCTCCGCCTGAAAGACAAACAATCAAATTGGCGTGTAAAACTCAAAGGAACGAAAACAATGCAGGTTTTCATCCGTCCGCTGCGATGAGAAGATGTGACACTGAGCAGTTGACTGAACTACAGCAGTGACATCCCATGTAAAAATCCCCCACTGTGACTCTCCCTGACGCGGTGCTTCCTCCTGAACGAGGCATGTTGGCCAGGGGCCCTAAGTCCACTCTAGCTTACTCCTGATTGCTGGATGGCTGGATGGATGGCTGGCTGGCTGGCTGGCTGGCCAAACAGGTTGGGTCTGAAAGTCAGCGGACATTCCACCTATTTCAGACAAAGAAAACAGTGAGCTCTGCCAGCAACAGATGAGTCACGACCATAGCAGCAGATGCGCCTCGGGTCCTGGCAACAGCTCAGTCCCCGCCCCTTGCCCGGAAAAAAGAAGGACGCCCGGCCAATGACGCGCAAGCGTCTCGTCGCGGACAGGTCGGCCAACCAACCACGCGAGAGAACCGGCGTGGTTCCAAGTTACTCTCTGGGGCCTGCGGAACTTTCAGTTGGTGACCCAGCGCTCTGGGTGCCTCTGAATGTGTGTTTGAAGCCATGTGTGGAGTGTGTTTAGGTAAGGCCTTAGTCAGTGCAAACAGTGCAGGCTGAGGGTCTTAGTGCCTGGGGAGTGGGATTTCTATAGGCCCAGATAAAAGGTCAGCAAGGCTAGGAGGAGACACTCCAAGCACTGAACCCTGCGACCTGCAGTGCAACACCAACCTGCACCTCCCAAACAAAACTACACCCTCTCTGTGCGTGCATCGCACAAATGTTGACTATGTATGGCCTGTTGTACAAAACCTATAGGTACTCTGTGTATGTGTGTGCTCGCATGCCTGCGCGTGGTTATGCAAACAAAATCAGGACAAGAATAGGGGTTGGCAAACAGCGCAAAAGTAGCAAGTCAGTGGGAGTCTGCCTCTGCACTGACATGACGATCTTGGCCAACCGTGTTTGCTTAATTTATTTGACACTGTGCCCTCAAAGGCTCTCACACCTCACTGTGGCTTGGCTAACAGACACGGCGGGACATGCACCAAGGTTATTATAGTTTTGTATTTTGCTTTGATTTTCATTTTTAGTTTTCAGTTCAGTTTAGTTTCAGTTAGATTCATTAGTAAGTTTGCTAGTTTCAGTTTAGTTTTTATTGTTCATAAAAAAACTTCTTTTTTTTGGGATGGGATGTCTACATGAATTTGTATGACACATTGTGCTGACACATTTGATCAAATTATCAAACCAAACAGACATTTTCTGTAAATGTAAGGTTATTTTACTTAATTTTTTAGGTGCACACAATAGTTTCAGTTGGTCTAGTTTAGTTTTTTATTTCAGTAAAAGATAATTAAAAAAAAAAACTAGTTCTAGTTAACTAATAATCTTTTCACGCACTGGCTGCAGTTTTGATTAGTATAGTCATATGTTAGTCTATTGTTGAGTGAAATTCATTCAGTTAAAAAAAAACAAGCAGTTCCTGAATTTCGAAATCTTTCTCCAACTTTCTCCTTTTCTTACTGGAGGCCTTATGGGGGATAACCTTTCTCTTTTGCTCTTTTTTCTTTTTCTTCCTGGCTGCATCTCTCCATCCCTCTCCCTAATGCTCAGCATTCCAGTAGGGGCAGGGCTGCAAGCACAGACATGCCATCCTAGCCTGCACAGTGCATAGTCTGGGGCTCAATAATGGAGAGACAAAAAGGAGTTCAGAAATAAAGGAGTTCAGAAATACAAGATTCTAAGATTGTCTTTTAAGGCAGTAGTTCTCAAACTTTTGCGTGCCAAGGACCCCCAAATTGATATGTATTTGGCCGCGGACCCCAATCTGAAAATGTTGTGTGCCAGGGACCCCCAGAAGAGAAGATTTATGTAAAAAAAAAAGCTAAATTATTCAAATGTTTCCAAACAAATATTTTCAAAAATAGCAGATGTACAAGCCCGTAGAGATCTGCTGATTTTGAATAGCCAACGTATAAATGGATAAAGTGGTCAAAATCGTTGTGATGCAACATTAACTGCGTTTGCTGGGGACCCCCTGGAACCCCCCTCAAGGACCCCGGACCCCACTTTGAGAACCAATGTTTTAAGGTTTGATTTGGTTTGTACGTCTCGTTTTGAGGAGAAAACCTGCATTCTATGCAGCAAACGCAAATTATGGCTGACCCCGAATGTCCGAGGGTTTGGTTATTTATTTATTTGTTTGTTTGTTTACTCTGGCTCGCAAGGCACTTGCTCTACAATTTACTAGCCATCGGGTTTTGAGAGGACACGGATACGATCAGTGTGCTGCGTGCATGTACTGTATGTGTGTTTGCCAGATGCTAGACCGGATCTGAGCACTGAGCAGTAAATAGAAATCCGAGTTAGAATTAGGCAAAGACTGGGAACGCGAGCATTGGTGTAATGTTCAGGATATATCCGGGAGTGGTTGGCAGATTCAGTCGAAGGAATACAGAGGTGGAATAACTGACCTTCGATTAACTGAACGTCATACTATCGAGGGGGATTTAGCACGGACAGCAAAGGATGCTGCATTTAAAGACGCAGAAGCAGCGAACATTAACAAATTAAACATATTAATGATGGAAACATTTCTCCATTACAGCCAACTATTTTCCTCATCAAGTAACATGTGACTTGGCCTGAACACTAATAATTGGCTTTGGGGCCAACCCTAAAACACAGAGTATGACATTCTTCCATGCTCCATTTAACAGCAGTAATGTCACAAAAGAGAAAAATAACTTGACTGACTAATTGCCAACACATTCATAATCCAATTATGAGTCTGGTTAGCTTGGATTCTAAAATGTTCCTGCATGATCTCTAGTTGACACGGGAGCTCAGGTTTTGCAAAAGGAAGTACACGAGGACTCAGGGAGGATGTTTGAGATGAGCGGAGGATGTTTGAAAGACGAGAAGCGGCGCTCTGACTGTTTTATGACCGATGGAGGAGGAGGAAGAGAGCTCTTTAGAACGAGATAGATGGGAGATGAGAAACACCAGACCTCGCGTCAAAGGTTTATATATCACCATCATCATGGCTACTGCTGGGCTTTAAACAGCCGTCATATAGGGAGAGAGCTGGCCGGAAGAGGGGGGGGGGTGACAATTATATGGGAGAAGGACAAAGAGGAGGAAGGAGGTAGTGGGGAAAAAAAGATGAATGTAGACACTGGTTCTCAACGTTGAGTCTGGGGACCCCCAGGGGTCCATTTTCAGATGGGAGTCCTCTGCAAAATATATATTAATTTGGGGGTCGCTGACATGAGGTGAAGTGGTTTGACAGCCACTGAGTTCAGAGATGGAGGGGTGAGGAGGAGTAGAGTAGAGTCACAAAAGAGCAAGGTGGCGTGCGGATGCATAATAGAACAGTTTTACAACGTTAAGCATGATAGTGAAACTGGGAAGATGAGAGGGAAGGAGTGTAAAACACAAGAGAGGGATGAACCGGGGAGGTTGTCACAGCATGCCCTGGATGCACCGTCAACTTCGCCTCCCAGCATTCCTCAGCAGGGGAGAGTCCATCACCACCGTCCCCCATAACTCACCTACCGAGGCAGCTAAACACCGGTCTGTCTAAAGGGGAGCAAAACGCCAGCTCACTTGTGCATGCGCGCATATTCCTAGTACCTACTGTAGGGTCAGTGGTGGACAGTAACAAAGTACATTTCTTATCTGTACTTTGAGTATTTGTATTTTTGGATACTTATGACTTTCACTCCACTACATTTCAAAGACAAACATTGTACTTCTTTTTTTTATTCCACTACATTTCTAGGAAGGGGAAAATGAAAAACTACTTGCCTTATTTCAATTATAGTATAGTGAAATTTGCAGATCTGCAATTTAGATATTTTCACTATTGATGTTTTTTGTGTCGGGAAAATCTTAGATTTTACTATAGCAATGCATTTATATTAAAAATGAAACACTTTATAATTTGTACTTTTGAATACTTAAGTACCTTTACCTCAAGTGTACATTTATTAGAGCAACTTTCACTTTGAGTAATCTGCCCAGGAGTATCTATACTTTGACTCAAGTACTGGCTGGGGTTAGGTACTTAGGGCCCTATTCTGGGCACATTTTCAAATAGTTCAAAAAGCCAATCTACAAGCTCACAACGTGTTGATGTAGATCTGCTAGTTGAACTATTTGAAAATGTTTTTCAAAATAGTAAAAAATGGCAAAGAAGTTTAGGGATAATGGGTAAGGCGGCGCCCAGAATAGGGCCGTTAGTCTGCCACTGCCTAGGGTTAAGGTGCAAGGTCAGCTATTTAAATACTGATCTGGGACAGTGAAGGTTATGGGGTTAGCAGCGGCAGTCAAGTTGTGCGAAACAAACAGGTTAGGTTTGTGCTTCTTAAAAGTCCAGGTGTCAGTGGCATGGCCAGAATGCGACGTCTCCAGGCACGGCCTACAATAAAAGGAGAGGTTATGACCCCAAAAGCCCCTGTGAACGGCCGCTGGTCAGGTGTGTGATGGACTCGTCCCTCTGGCTCGACAGCCTGACTCTTGACGCTAATGGCGGGAGATAAGAAGAGTCTGACACCTTCCGTCAGTGTCAGGGCCTAAGATCATTATCATCCCACAACCATAGAGGCCTGTTGCAAGGCTAGGGAAGGCGGCCTTGGGGACAAGCTGTTCTCTCACAGAGAGTATGGACGTACGCCATACATACACAGTAAAGTCCTGTGTTAATTTAACTCTGAGAATGTACAAATGTAGCCAATGTTTTCCTCCAGAATTCCAAATTCAATTGTCAAGAGGGCTTTCTTCACTCTGTAGGCTTATTTTGAAGTAGTTATGCTAATGTACTTGTACAGTGATTCGATATCAATGTTTTAGATGTTTTCTCTTGCCATAATAATCAATTTTGAACATTATATCAGCCCAACCCTAGTAGGGACAACCAAATTTCCTTAGGGCAAAGCGTCTTCCTAGAACTCCATTCGTAAAACTAGAAGGGAAAGAATGTTCTTTTCCTGGGAAAAATATGATAGGGACTAGTAACCTTGGCATGAGGTGGGGAGGGTGGAGGAGGGATGCACAAAATGTACAAGTGCTCACACACACACACACACACACACACACACACACACTTCTAACTTTCCCAAACTGTATATGCTGCCAAGTCCAGATAAAATTCTGAACATTTCTGAATCAAACAAAATATAAAACACAGATTACAGTTTCAAAATAACATGGCGGTGCGTACCAATCTGTGAAACATATGAGAGATAATGTGGTTTGGCTGCCGTGCCTGACATGTGTGAGAGAAACATTCCTTGTTTGGAGTACAAATGCACACACACACAGTCAGGACAAAACTAATGTGTGAGCAATCCCACCACCTACAGGCCAACTGTGAGACACTGCAACATCAACCTTGACAGGTCTGGCATTAGATTTATTGGTACAGAGAAATGTTAACGGTTAAATGTTAAAGGTTAACGATGATTAATGATGACTGACTTCAGATCGGAGATTAGGATGATTAGAACATCACTGATGCTTTCCATTTCGAGACATAATGAATGAAAACGGTCAAAAAAGGAGGTGAAGCTATAAAGTATAGTTCCCACCCATGGAAAAGCATGGTCCATCAGTGTAGACATTGTATGAACCTTAGACTAAATTTCCATTCTACTTTTCCATTTCAGGGTTTATAATAAGGGTGTGGACACTCAGATGTGTGTGTGTGTGTGTGCACGTATATTTCCTGAAACTTGATACTGCATCGCCACCATGCTGACGCTATAGACTCCTGCATCCTTTGAAAACGGTTCAAACTAATGAGGTACTTTCCACTACGCTAAAGAACGGAACACATTAAGAACAAGGAGACAGGAAGCGAGACAAGGATCCTTTCAAGTGTCACAACGCACACATCAGCCTGCAAAAAAAAAAAAGGAAAAAAAAAAATCACCCAACGAGGGCCTGTCGAGATTCCGTTTTCCAGGAGAGACAGAAACGTGGGTGTTGGTCGTCTGGACGAGGGGACGGCTGAGGAGAGGTGGACGGAGACAGGATCTTTGAGGATGTGGCCGACCAACGCAGTACAGCCAACCCACCACTCACTACTTAGGATTGCTCACACCGAGAAATTGCAGTTCTTAAAATGGTTCTTTAAAAGGCTATATGGTTCCACTTAGAACCATCACCTACTAAAGAACCTTTTTTTTTTGTGAATGGTTCTTCATGTTCCTCATTTGGTTCTAGAGGAAAAGATTAGTCAAATTTCTTTTGAACATTTGCTAAAAAATAGACGATCTACAAAAGCTTGTAGATCGGCTATTTCCGACAAAGAGATTTGGAGTAGAGAGCGAAGTACAGACGCCTGGGAGACACAGTTTGATGAAGTATATATGGTTTAAGTGGTTATATGGTTTATTTTCTGGCACCTTTATTTTCCTGTGTGCAGGAGGACAAAGAGGCAGACTGTGCAAGGGAGGCAGGGAGAGAGAGAGGTGGGGAGAGATGGAGAGAGAGAGAGAGAGAGAGGTGGTATAGACTCGGAGGAGAAAGAGACCATGTCATGGAAAAGGATGGAAGGATGGATGGAGAGAGGGAGGGCGCTCAGAGGAAGTATGTCGGGAAAAGGGTTGGGGTGGCGCCCATGTTTGCACAAGACGTGAGTGTGTGTATGTAGGGCGGAGTATGATGGGATCGGGGGTGAACAGAGCTCCGTTCATGATCCTAAGTAGAGAGAGGGGGGACAACCAACACCACCACCCCCCAACAAAAACACAGAGGGCAGTGCCAACCCAGACTGCCAGGTTTGTCTTAAGCTTCAAATACACAAAGCAGATGGTCGGCTGAAAACGGCGTGGGTTCCGAGCGCTAGGAGGTAGTCCGCTGCTTGGTAGTGTGTGCATATTTTCGCCTGCAGTCGGACCTCACAGAAGGTCAGGAGCCTGATAAAAACAAAAAGATCATCAGTGCTTAGCCGTCAGAAAGACACGCGAGTGTCATGTGTGTTTCTGGTTCAAACCGGTCGCCGAGCCAATCAAACAAAGCTATGGGAAAATGAACTGGAACAGGAAATAGGTACGCCACCTTCTGAAAACTGGGGACTACAGTTATGCATAGAGCCGATTCGAGTACAGTTCAGTAGGAGAAGAGATGTGGGGTGGCCGCAGCATTTTCCACACGGGGAACTAATCCAATTTCTGCAAATGAGGCGACGAGCCTTCGGAGCGGTGACAGCGCTCCGTCGGGAGATGTGATCACTGCCGACCCCTGTGTCTGTGACCCCTGCCGTTGGCCGACTGGGGTCTAGCTTGGCCGTCAAGTATCCAAGTTAGTGCTGGGGGAAAAGGATGAGAGTGGCTAGCCAACACCTCAATCTTTGGAAGGTGGAAGTGTTGACACGCAGAGACTCACTGTACTGTAGTTCAGAAACTAAGTGGTAACAGACAATTCTGAGAAAAAGCTAGGCAACAGTCCAGTCAAGCTAAGCAGTGTATGAAATGCTTCCAAGACTAAACCTCGTTTTCTATTCTTCTGGACAGAGTAGAGTTATGGACTAGTCGTCTCAGAAGCAAGTGATGCAGAGGTAAAGCGGTGTAGAGGGGAATTCGGGGAAACTTTGGGGTCGCTTTTTGTCCTCTCTTCCATAGCTTTGCATGCTTGCACTGAAACAGCTCATTAACTCCCAAATGAGGGCATTTAGTCACAGATTCCCTAGTAAAGGGAATGTGAATGCATGCAACCTAAGGCAGTTCCCAGGCTCTCTCTATCACTCACACACACACAAAACACACACAAGTGGACACAGAAATGAACAGAATGTTCCTTAAACATGAAGACCTGTGTAATTGGTAGGCAGTCACAATGGGCACAACTTACTGATTGATGGGGTTGTTGTTGAAAATACAATGCTTCTCATTCTTGCAAAAGCAGATGTGTGTCTGTTAAGCAGATGTCTGTGTATGTTAGGGATGTAAATGATTAGTAGATGACAGATTAATCACTCAAGAATTAGACCAGTCAAAATACATATTAACCGATGAGGTAGTGTTTATGTGCCGAATTCTCAAATTCTATTTTCTAAATTACAATTCTCTATATGTTCAGCCTCTTCACGTGATTGCTCATGGTGTTGTTCTTAAGTTATGCTTTGCTGATTCCTGCAGAGAAGTGTATCCTCTGCATCCGAACTATAAGGAGCAGTGGGCAGAGACCAGTTACAGCTCTATCGACAGTGCCTTGCTCCAGGGCACTGGCTGAGTATACATATTACACATGCTCTTTGATATGGATGTCTTTTGGTGTGGATACAGGGAGAACATGTAGGCCTAAACTCCACTCATAAAAGGCCCCAGTCAGGTTCAAAACAGGTTTTATTTTTTATTCTCTGGGACCCCAATCCTCAGTGTTAATTTTAACTCTAGGAGTGTACAAATGTGTACAATACACTCTGAGTTACAGACCCATAAGGATCCATTTGGTTCCTAACTATCAAATCAATTAGCTGGGGACCCCTTGAAACCCCCTCAGGGACGTTGAGAACCAGTTTACTAAAGCTAATCTCACTTGGCTTTTAAACACCCTCCCTGGGTCAATTTGTAAAGTTAATGAGCTTTGTGTTTATTGCAGAGATAATGTGGCTAAAAATCCATACATTGCAGCCATATAAGCCATTTTCAGTTTTATATGAATGACTGTATAATTGATTAACTGATCGTTAATGTGGTTGACGGGTCAGAAGATATTGCTTAGAATGTGCATCCCCTAGTGTGCTTGTGCTTAGTACATGTTACATAATAAAAACCAGCAGTCTGGGAGAAAGGCTTTGCATAAGACAGGCAGGACATAAATGTAATGAATGCCAGCTATTTCTGCACGCCTATCTGACAGACACATGTTGAATCTTATGTGAACAAACAAGCGTGTTCGCAAAAGAACGCTAATCATTTTAAGAGTCCGCTGACGCGATCAAGACAAATTACCCTCTCAAACAAGTCAGGCTGTGAAATCTAGGCTATGTAGTGTGCTCTTCACACACTTGAACGTCTGTTTCCTGGAATATTACATAAGCCGCGTTGGGGGTCAACATTCTCTTTTCATGTAACCAAAACAAATGGGAGAGAAGAAAAGGACTAGCGGTCGGGGAGGCGCCCCCTTTCTCAGGGGAAAGGTCTCTGTTTCCTGGACCCACCAGACCAGTTGGTTCGCAAATCTTTTCATGTGAAGGACCGCCAAATTTATGTGTATTTGGCCGCGGACCCCCCATATGAAAAGGTTTTGTGCCAGGGACCCCCAGAAGAGAAGATTTGTGTTTAAAAAAAATTAATCAAAACATTTGATATTTTTTAAAGATTTTCAAAAATAGCAGACGTACAAGCTCGCAGCACGGCACAAAGTGACGTGCTGTGAGCTTGTACATCTGCTATTTTTTAATAGCCAACGTATGAATGGATAAAATGGTTAAAATGATTGTGACGTGGCTAAATTAACTAATTTAATACAGCCCCCAAAGGACCCCTGGGGGTTCCCAGACCCCACTTTAAGAACCACTGCACCAGACAGTCAACAGCAATGGTTCTCAAAGTGTGCTCTGTGGACCCCTCAGGGGTCCTTGAGGGGGTTCCAGGGGGTCCCCCCAGCTAAATGATTGATAGTTAGGAACCAAATGGATCCTTATGGGTCTGTAACTCCGACAATGTACGAATGTAACCACCACGGTCCATTTGGTTACATCCGTACACCGTCTAGAGTTAAAAAAGTACCAACTGGGAGGGAGTCTGTTCGTGGCCTAATGCATATCAAACTGTCATTCCTTGAAATGAAAGTTTGAGAAACACTGGTCAACAGAATGCAACAGGAGTGACTGACAGCAACACAGGTGTTTGTGTTCATTATTTAGCCGTAGCACCAGGTCTCAGCTCGCTTTCACATCAACTACATGTAATTGACCACGTCTAAACCCTACAAACAAACGGTAGTGGCTTGTGTGTTAATACAAGACATTCCCCCCCGCTTATTACATTCTTTGGCTGCCTGATGTTTTTTCTGAACACCTCATTGAAGTAGTATGATCAACAATATCTGCTTTCGAGGTTTTCACCACATATGGCTTTTTGAATGATGTTCGGCTGTTGCTTTGAGCTTTCGATTATTGGGCTCAGATGCTGTTATCTAAATCCTTCGACCTTCTGTGTTGACGCAGAAACCATCACGCTGCTGGCGAAGGTATGAGTTTAATCTAAAAAAAGGACAAGGGAAAACTTTAGTATATTTGGAGAATGTTGGCCTCCTTTCAATGTCATATGTTCAGTTCACACAACAGTTCAGGTGTTCATTTCAAATTACTCTAATACGTTTAGGGATGCAGGCTTTTAAAATAAGTACAGCAATTAAAACACGAGTTGAGACACAGTTTCATAAAGAAGAATGAATGTTTGTGTTTTCTCTACAGAATATATCTGCCTGGAGTCATCGTGACAGACCATTGTGTATTTCAGAACTGGGCTTTAATTCGCTTCACACTGCCAGCTCAGACTGTACTGCTGTGCTTATCAAAACAGCCACACGGTCAAACACAAAGAACAAGGACATTTTCAGAGAGATCAGCCAGCTCCCACGCACAGCTCCAGAGCAGCATGTAAAAACCATTAAAAGAAAAAAACAAACAAACAAACCTATCAATAAGGCCACTGACCACCCCCACTACCTCACTTGATTAAAAACTGTAATTAAATTCAGTTTCATTCAATACCATGCTTTTCAATTCAAAAGACTGGGCCTTTATCATCCCATTCTTCCACTGAATGGGTCCTGATGACTCAGGGATGTGATTATAAGGGCACAGAAGGAACAACAAAAATGTTAAATAATGATTATAGTTAATCATAAGTTGCTTACGGGTATGTGGTCAATTCATTTGTTTATGTACTTTCAAGACCGGGGTTTGGCATGCCTTGAAAAACTGTTTACTTGAAGAAGACCTTGCTTTAGGTCACATGTTCCTGAGGGTATAAAAACACTCATGTTTTGGCTCATCACTTTGAATCTCTTGCCAATATTTTTTTTGCAACTGCATTTTCCACTCCCGTTTCCGACCTGACATCTCCGAGCACCTCCGTTTCCTACAAACCATTGAAGCTTTGAACAACATTACATCTAGGAACTTTATTTGATATAATTATTTGTGATTTCCCGTTAATTTCATTAACTTTATCCCTTTTTTTAACATGTTTTCTGCAGCCAAACAATTGACAATTAAATGAATAATACCACAGGGGGTAATATTTCTGGGTCAAGTTTCTGCATCTCTGGGTTACAAAGCAAAGCAGGGAACACAGGAACACGAACAAGAGCTGGACCGAAGACAGGGAAATAAATAAATAAATATTTCACATCCCTGATGACGAGACGAGATCTGGTGGTTATCTGATAGCAAGAGGAAACTCTGGCCCATTGTCCGAGGTCGATTAAAGCAGGGCGTTGCACAGAGGCGCAGGAAGCCATCACACCCCAGCGCTGGTGGAAGGAGTTCAATGAAGTGTACGACCGACCCAGACATAACAGCACATAACCAGGTCCATGGAAACAACCAACAAATGAGCCCTTCCTATAGAGGCTGGAGCTTATGATATCATATGCGCTTTCAAGTTAGGCATGTAGTCAGTGTGTGTGCACCCTTGCATGGCTCTGCGTACAGTACACGTATATTTTAACTAAGAGGCTTAGTGGTATACAGTGTGTGTGTGTGTGTGTGTTTGTGGGGCCGTTATTACCTCACAACACTAGAGCCTTACCACCGATATCTGTAAATATGCAGCCTATATATCAATTTCAAGATTTTACAAAAACATTGGTCAAATTTCTGTAACAACATGGTCTAGGACTCTCCAAAGTCGGGACCAGACCCAAAGAACAGGCATCCGTCTACGCCACACATCCAGGCCTCCTTCCAACCCAACACTCAGTCTCCAGAGAGGACTGTGGAGGGATGGATGCGACAGGGGACACGCCGAGAAGGGAGGAGGAGGTGTCGAGCATGATGTAACCACTGCCACCAGCTCACCTACATCATCCATCCATGACAGCAACAACAACATGGTATGCCTGGCTCATTGCCACCCAACAACACCAGCTGAATAACAACAGCTCTGACATTCGCGGTTATCCTGCCACCAACCCCCCCCGACCACAGCAGTGACAACTCCACTAAAGGCCAGGCATTCTGCTGGACGGAAAAATACTGGGTTGGTTATGCATTTGTTGCACATTTTCGTTTTATAATTGTATTTGTTGCATTTATACTGCTTTGGCCTCATCTTGGCCAGGTCTTGCTTGCAGAAGAGGTCTACGACCTCAATGTGTGAGTCATAATGGTTACGTTTTACATACAAAATGTAGTTTTCATTTCAAGACTTAAGCGAGGGCCCTTCAACCAAAAAAAGAATTCTGTGCACATCAGAGGGCTGATGGGGAGAAGAAAACAATGCAAGAGTTTGAGTGAGTGACTGAGTGAGTGAGTGAGCGAGCGAGGTTTAAGACATAACATGATGACAGCGTTGTTGGGTTGTGCGAGACACAGCAATATCATGATCACACATCTCAGTGTTATGGCCACATAACAAACAGTAAAGGATCAACAGAGGACAGGAAAGGGCAGGCAAAGATGAGAAAGAAAGAGAGAAAGAAAGACAGTGAGAGAAAGAAAGCAAGAGAAAGAACTAGGGGAAAGTTAAAGAAACAGTCAAAACATGAGGGAGAAATTAAGAATTAAGAGAAAGCGAGAGAAAGAAAAGGAAGGAGCGAAAGAAATAGAGAAAGAAGAAGTGATGGATTCCTGGACAAAGCCACATATTTCCCTCGTTGAGGTCATTGTTGGGATGACAGTTAAAACCACAGTGGAGCCCTGCCCTTCACTGAGGACTGGCACAGTCTGCCTTCCCACTGACAAACAAGAGACATGTGCACGCGCGCACACACACACACACACACACACACACACACGAGGACAGAGCCGCAAGGGCACAGAAACGCTCAATGGGACGGACACACAAAAACACCTCGGCACAAATCTCATTACGTTGTGTGAGTGGAAATGTTCACTCTCTCTACGCATCCCCGCAAACACATACGGACAAAAACAAAAACACTGGCATCCGCAGATGGCTCGTCAATGAACGGAGGCGAAAGAGGAAGTGGGCGGATAGCAGCTGCCTTCACAGTCAGGATGGGAAAATGAGAATGAGATTGACTGAAAAGGACGGGGCGGGGGAGGACAGATCAATAGATGCCCTGCCGTCCCGAGCACAGCGATCAAAAGCCCTCCCCCCCTTCTCGCCTCCACCAGTGCAAGGTCCTCAGTTGACCCAGGAACAGTGATACCTCTCGTCTCCTTCCCTTAGTCATCCTACAGCAATGGTTCTCAACGTCAGTCTGTAGCTCAGACTGACTTTGTGTACAGCTTCTCGATTATTTATATATAATCTTTAAATATATAGCTTTTTAGTTGCAAGCCTAGTGTACACACACACCCTGGCTTTAGGGTGATCAGGTGTACATAAGACTGTTGGCTGGGCTGTGGAGGAGCATAGGAAAACTGTCTCACCTGGGACCACGCATGAGCTTATTTAGTGACATCACTGCTGTGCCTGAAGGGGGGCAGACAACTGCACAACAAACATCTGTCTTCCATGCAAAACACCTAACCAGCTTATTCTAGTCTCTCTCTGTCTCTCTCTGAAGTAAAAGTATCCTTTCCTAGTACAGCACAGTCTGCTGACACAAATAACACAAAGGACGCATTTAGGGCTTGTGAAGTACAGTATTTTTTTTGGCACACAGCCCTCTAGCACTGTGAACAGACATAACAAGGAACTTTATGCATGTCACCTCGAAACATGCTAGTGTCAGCACTACGGCGGTACTCTCCCCCTCTGCCTCTTGGCAAACGTGTCCGTCCAGCAGCCTGACTTAATATAGCCTCGAGTAAAAGGGGGATTGGCGTCTGTACTGTTATGACGCATGGACCACCTGAAGACGTCAATCTGGGGGAGGGGGAGCTAACGTGCCCTTAAGACAAAAAAGACAAAACAAACCACCAACAACTCAAAAACTTCCCTTTTGTTAGGTCTCACTTTCCTGTCTCCTCTCCATCCTTGGTACAACGGCGACATGAGATGGTAGATAATTGAAACAAATGAGGGCACTGCTGCCAACAGCACTGCAGCAGAGGCAATTACACAGCTATGCGGGTAAGTGTGTGTATGTGATCCACAGACACAGTAGATGGAGAGAGAGAGAGCCTTTTACCTATGCATATTTTCCGCAACTCTGAACATTTTGAATTTGTGCAGATTAATCCGACTCAGATCAATATTGAGTGCATCTCAATCCATGCCCGTCCATCTACATGTGATATGTGACACCTGTTATATATACACGTGTTTTCTTGTCTGTAACCATTCAAAATAATAGCAGAAATAGTAGATGTACAAGCTCACAACGCATCTGTGAGCTTGTAGATCGCTTGTTGTGAGCTTGTAGATCACCATTTTGGAAATGGCTTAAGTGGTAACTTATATACTGTCTGTCTGTCTCTCCTGCTCTCAGAGGCGTAATTTCAGAAAAAGAAGAGAGAGAGAGCGCGAGTCTGAGGGAGGACTTACCTACTAACCACCACCACCCTTTCTGTCCCTTTTTAGACTGCGCCACTTTGCCAGCCCACCCCTCCCGTGGTTACCCTCGCTTGGAGACAAACTCCATAAACAGGAAGTAAGGCGCCCAGGCACTTCCTGCCTCCCCTGAATTGGGCCTCTTGTTCCCAGAGGCGCTGTGGAGAAGATGTGGGCTACTGCAGCCTGCTCTGCTGCAGCTAAACCCAACGCTTCACCACAAAACACTTTCCATGTCACCTTTACACCTCCTTTAGGCCTGGATCTAGCCTGTAGGTAGGCCCACTGCTGTGATAGTGGGTTCAGTATAAACCACTGAACACATCATGGGGGGTGAGCCTAAGGGTGGAAATCTGTCTTCCACTTGCAAATCGCAATGGCTTAGTGGTTCAAAATTCATTTATCTGTGACTAATGGACCCATAGTGCTGCGCCACACACACTCTCTGCCCTTCTACCCTGCTCATAATTCATCTGAAATATCAGTAGAGGGCTAAACAATACAGTCAATCTGACAAAAAGGGCACATGGCAGACTCTGCCGTCTCCGTGTCCTATGATGAAATGACTTGCTGTGCTTTCTCCTTGAGACAGTAGGTGGGGACGATGCTGCATCGAGATGCGTCAGCGGCAGAAGCACACACTTTCACTCGTGTGTGTGCATGTGCACAGTCATGCACACGCACGTGTACGCGTGTGCGAGTGCTGACTCTGCAGAGCTAAATGTGGAGGTAAGGTTACTGCAAGGCCTTCTCTTTCTCCGTTTCCTGAGCGAGCAGCAGCTCCCTCAACGTGCACACACACACACATGCACGCACACACACACACAGAGCTGCCATTATGTAACTGGCGTGTGAAGTCTACAGTGACATGGGGACAGGTGGAAACAGAGGACAGTTCAGTGTAGCACGTGTCTTCCTCCTTAAAACCTGAGTTATACTTAGTCACGCATACCAAAAATAGCCGATATACAAGCTCTCGTGAGCTTTTAGATCTTCTATATTCGAAGCGCAACGCCGATTCACAACCAAGTATATAAATCAACCTTTACAGGAGACCAAGTACCGGTGAGAAATTCAGAGGCCTTCTTCTCCCAGGACAAAGTTACTCTGTTATCTATGGTAATAGGTTACACGGCAATGAAACGGCAGAATCCTGCAGCTCATTTATATCCTGACAGTTTAAAGGACCACAATGGAAACAAGTCCCCAGGACTTTTTTGTGTTATCCTCTTAGCGTTAATGTCTCACTGTACCATGTGCCGTTTACATTTCTGACTAATAAAAGTATTCAGTCAATCAATCAATACACATAAGAACCCTCATTAAACCCTCTAGTTTTAGTAAAAACAGGCCTAAATTGCAAGTGTTCTGTCTGCCGTTTCCTGGTACACCGAAATAGCAGATTGACGTCTTGTCCCCCCCCCCCCCTCAGAATAGGCATCAAGTGGTTAAGGCTGTGTCCAAGCAAGCTTGAAAATGTAAGTGTTAAGGTGGAGCTAATAATTTCTGGCTCATTCAAAGCCTGATTATCAGACTAGTTGAACCGAGTAGAGATTCTCGAAGCACAAAGGAAAGGTCTAAGTCAGACAGGTCATGGACAGTTGAAGACCTCTACCGTAACCGCTTATGACCCATCGTCCAAATCCAATCTGCACAGTCCAGTCACAGCCAAAGTGTCATCTGGCCAGAAATACAGGCAGACAAGACAGGGAGGGAGTGTCTATTTGTAGCCACATGGTCCACCCTGAAGCCAATGGAACGTCATGCCCCCATTCGCCTGGGTCGACCTCAGACCCACACTGCACATGATGAACACCAGAGTTTAAGGCTGGCGGTTGGCGGTTGACCCACCACAGAGGACGCAAAACCTGTGTCTTAAACACAAACAAAACAACAACATCACAAATATTAATTTTGTGAATTTAGGCTTAAGAAAAGCACAGATCTCAAGTGCAAAACTGATTGGCTCAATAATAAAATATGAACCATTATATTATATTCGTAATAGCATTAGTAGTCCGGGATGTAAAAAGATGTAACAAGTGATATTGCGATAAGAAAAATGTCTCTATATCAGAAAGGTGGGCTATGGTCCCTATTTTTTTTTTGTAATTCTGTCCACTTATCTTCCACCACCATAACGTCGTCAAAAATACCCCAATTTAAGAGCTCAATTTTTCGTTCAATAATCCTATCCATCCATTCAGAATGGTAGAGTTCAACGTTTTTGGGGTCATCGTCGTTGGTCAAAATGACATAATTTCCATTATAACTAGAAATCAGTTAAATTGGTTCATTTTGCAACACGATATTTGACCTTGAGCCAGCTTGAAAGGTCAAACTCAAAGCTAGGAGAACGGCCAGACATCATCTGGTGCTATGGGGTGGGGTTTATTGTGTTTGGTACCATTTGGTTGACCTTACCTTGATGAAAGGCATGTTTTTATATCTCAGTACAGAAAAACACAGTATGTTGACCACTGGAGAGCTTGACATACTACAATTAAACAATCAGAATCCAAAATTATACTTATTTTAATGCATGAAATATCATTTCAACCAAGCTGTATGATAATTGCGAACGCGGAAGGAGGCGCGGCGAAGCCGCGCCTCCGACCAAGTGGAGCTTACTATGTAACCCTGCTCAGGTTGTGGGTCTGTCTGTCTGTATGTCTGTCTGTATGTCTGTCTGTGTGCATGCACTACCTATGTAGAGGGCGCCAGAGTGCAGGAATTTAGACAATGCTCTGATTTAAATGCAACACCACACACACACACACACACACACACACACACAATGTTCTCTCCCCATCACAGTGAAATAACACGGATTACAAGTCCGTAAATACACAATATTTTCGAGCTGCGTTCGCTTCCAGCGTTCGCGCGTCTTACTTGTGTTAATACAGTATAAATAGCATGTCTGCAGTGGTTGGAGGTGGTCTCCCTACTTTTCCATTGAGACAGTTTAACCAAATAAGATTTCAACAGACCATCAAATCTCCAGTTAAGAATTAAAGGACTGATCTGGTTAAGGTCCGATTGTGCAGTTAGAGAGTTTGCAGTGTGTGCTTCCCTCTGCCATTATAATACAGTATGATAGATATGGCACAGAGCAGTGGCAACATGGAACAGAGTCCCATCTGACTAATTTATCCAGTGAGCTTTTTAATAGAAACTATATAAACCAGAAATAAGTTCTCTCTATTCGCCAGTCATCCCCCTTGGCTAGAGTACAAACCGCGTAGTTTAAAGACGTTCCTCGAAGAAAAGCCACAGGCATTTTAGCTCGATCCAATTCAGGCCAATTTGAGTGACAGGCTGACGGGAGAACTAGGTATGGAATACCGGGCTGCGAGTGGTTGTATTTGGGAGCAGAATGGTGTCCTTGTTGAGCCGTTGGTCTGAGCTTTGTGGAACACATCAGGTCTGCCAAAGATAGCCTAACGAGAGACACATGGCAAACTGAGGTATGGCCAGTACTAACTCTTCTCTGTTACACACACACACACACTTTTGTAATGCAATGATGTACTCGGAAGAGCCATTGTTGCACAGCATGCAAGAAACTTCCCCATGTAACCAACTGTAGACAAAAACACATAAATATATTCATATTTGTCTTTCCGCAAGGAAGTCAACAACAGCAGCAGCGGGCATGTAGTTCCGGAACCAACAAACAATAGGAAATTTGTTTTTGTTCTTTTTGTGTTGTACACAGCAATTGTTTCTGGAGAGGAACTTGGGAGAGAAGAAATGGCCACAGATTGTACTTTTGACCTCTTTGTAGAGGAAAAATGCACAACGGATGGGAACCTCAGCTGGCAGGTCAAAAGATTTTCAGAAATTGCAGAGCTACAGCCTCACAATACATTGCATTGCGAAACTTACGAAAATGTTCACCTACAGTATGTCCCAAGTTAAGGAGGCCAGGGTTAAAGTGGTTCATTTGTGGGCCGATAAGACAGTGAGCCAGAGAGGAAGGATGACATGGCATATTACACCCCACGGTGTCATTTCTTATATCATATTATATGATGACACATGATACGATATCGGCTAGGGCTGGGCAATATTTTTTAATTCTCCAATATGATTGGAATATGGAATGAGATGTGAAGACATTTAAAGTGTTGGACTGTATGTGTAATTAAAGAAGGCCAGAGGAAGAAGACACATCAAATAGCATATTTGAGGACCAAATGTTGACATCACTTTAGAGTGGCGTCACCCGGCTCCAATATCAACACTTGATACTTGAACAAGTGACCACCTCCTCCTAATCCAACAAGACCTCCTCCTAATCCAAATGAGCCTCAGTTTGACTCCGACACCACCTCCACCTAATCCTCATTTTGACTCCCAACACCACCTCCTGCTAATCCACCACCTCCTAATCCAAGCGTGTCCTGAAGCTCCATACATAATACAGGGCCAGTGCCTAATGAACCGAGGCCCATTTCAACTCGTCCCACTTCATGTCACAATGTTGAAAATACTTTTCGATCACTCCCCTCTGAGCGATGTGATCAGCGTCGGAGCCGACATGGTCTGACTAAACCTCCACAGGCAGTCAGTAACTGCACAATAGGTACTGTTGAAACGCCCAGGGAGCTACAGGCGACTACTCAGGCCTGGTGGAACTTGTATATAAGATCAATGAGGACCTGTCTAGGCAGGGTGCGTGCGACTCACGCAAACCACACATCAATCAAAAAAAGGTGGACGACGTTGCTGCTGGGCCGCGTTACTGGCTGAGGGAAAAGTGGAGCGAGAGGAAGTGCCAAAAATAGAACCGATAGGCTGTTTTCTCTCAATGGCCCAATGACACGTCAGCGCTGCCCGCCAAGTCCCACCCCTGGCCTGGTGATAATTGCTCGAGTGGAGCTTGGAAAAACCAGAACTGCTCCTGGCACTAGCCTGACTTCACAAGACTTCTGCATGTGGCCTACACACACACACACACACACACACACACACACACACACACACACAGACTTTTAACAGTATGGCACATCATGTGCACAGCAAACACACACGCAGACACAAGATGCACACTGTTATCCATGTTCAGAAGAGCAAGGATGCGTAAACAAAGTCCCGAATCACTGCGACATCTGATGGCCTAATCCAATGCAGATGTGTGTGTGTGGGTGCGTGCGTGCTTGTATGCCTCTATTATAGCTTGAATTTAGCCCTCACCATCAAAACGCTCCTCTGGGAGCTACAAGGTTATATATAGACTTTATACTGCAGTGAAGGCAGACCCGTGCTGGCTAACCCCAAACCACAAGAGAGGGGAACCAGATCCCTTCCAGTCCAGACTGCTAGGGGCAAGGCTAACTCAAGTCATCCACCCAGCCTAAGCACAACAGCCAGCTATAAGAACAGGGCAGGAATCAATAACCTATCCCAACCAACCCAACCCAGGCTCTCATCTGGTTTAACTGCAGTGAACTATTACAAAGTTAAATACTTCATCAATGGCAGTAATGACCAATAGATGGTGCCAAGTCCGTCAACAGTTGAAAAAAGGCAAGTGTAGGTTTTTCTCTGCCAAAATGGTTTGGTGCCAAATATATAAAAATGTCCACAAATTTGACTGTTCCTGTACTTATCCTAGAGGGGTCATTGTAACTAGACGAAAGTGCAAAGTCCATCCGCAAACCCCCTCCTCCCCCCTTGGGAAGGAACACTGTGTCCAAACAAACACAGACGCAGAGCTTGGGGGCACGGGGCAACAGAGGAAAGGTTCTGCTCGGATTTTCGGCTCAAATCAACGTTCTCCTGCAACCTACAGTACGACCGGCTAAACCCTGTAACACAGCAACTCATGAATCCTCCTCTTTGCTCTGACGTAGAGGGGATGGCTGCGTGCCATTTCCATCCCTCTGCCCTAAGCTTGCCTTGCCCCCCCCCCCCCTCGTGCAAAAAAACCTTTATACACAACCCTGTGCATCTGACTACAGCAAAATCTCTGCCTTCTAATGCAGCACTGTCCTTAAATATCTCAGCACAATAACAGAAGCGAGAACTATGAAATTGGCTCAAATGAGGAGGGAGGGGAGGGGAAGGTGGGAGAGAGGGATGGAAGGAGAGAAAGAAAGACCCAGAACTTTAAGTGTGCGACAACATGGGATGAGATTGTTGGGATGGAGGAGGTGGTGGAAAATCGCGAGTCAACAACGATGGCAACAATGGCAATAAACAACAACAGAACGGAGATAAACATAATAGGGGAGAGAGAAAGAGAGTGTGAGAGAGAGAGTGATGTATATATGCGTCACTGTACCTGTAAAAGAAGCAATCACAGCACACCAGAACCCCCATCCAGCTGACTGTAGAGACAGAGCCGGGGTACTGATGGGTCAGGGCCCAGCTCCCTTCTGCTCTCTCTGTCACACACACTCGCCTACAGGTATAATAGAGCTGCTGCTGCTGCTTCCAGCCCCAGCATAACACCTTCTGCAATCAGATGCGCACGTGTGGAGCGGTTGCCCGACCGCACACCAGTGGCTGGCGTCCCTTTGACTTTATCGTGGGTCACGTGGAAAACCGTGCACGTGCTCACAGCGCTGTGCAGTAAACACACTCTCCCACACACACAGGGAAACAGTCTTCCAGAGTGAGCAGAAAAAGAGAAAAAGGATCATTCACAAAACAAGAGTCCGTTCTGAGTGCGTGCTCTCCTCTCCTCTTCTAACTACTGCGACTGCCTGCCTCTCTTCTCTTCTCTCCCTCTAGCTCTCTCGCTCTCTGCGCCTGCCCTCGCTCCCTCGCTGGCTTCCACTTGAAAGGCGGGAAGATTAGCTTGGCAAACAGACTCCCATAAACAAAGTGCTGACTGCTGGGAGGTACGGGCAGGATTGCAGGGGACAGAGAGATGGGTAGAGATAGAGAGAATGAGAGAGAGGGGGCGAGAGAGAGAGAGGAAACATTCCCTGGTGGTAGAAATCTCTGCCATCTGTATTCATCCCAAACAAGGTTTAAACATCGTCCCCACCCATCTGTCCTCTGTAGTCTGTAATGCACGAACACAAACACGGGAACACACACACACACGCCTGTGTAATCTTTAGCAAAAAGTTACTCAATGCGGTAGCCTGGCAGCCTCTATTCGTGGGCTGCAAAAATGCCTTTGCTCAGTACAAGATAGAGAGGCACTAGGTGAGCTGTTAAACACACTGGCTCATCGTTAACTTAGGTGGTACCAAAAGCATACACGCTGACAACAAAAACACTCTTACACACACACACACACACACACACACACGCACACATTTGACTATTATTCATTCACACAAATGACGCAGAGGTATGGGAGTGGCTACTGGCTAGCGCTGCAACACACCCCCAGGAAGCGTGCCAATCGCTGCAGAGCGCGTTTGGTTGCTGCGCGTGCAAACACGGTGAAGGGCACACAGTGAATTATAGACCTCATCACGTATGACCTCCCTGTATCCTTCCTTCCGCTCGCTAGTAGCCACCCACTGTCTCAACATCTAGTGAGATGAAATGAAACCCTTTTTGTTTGCTCTCAAATGTTCTCTGATCATGCGGTGGACGTGCGCATCCTCTTTCCACAGATTCCTGCAAGCAAAGATGTCAGGTGCCTCTGTGTGTGTGTGTGTGTGTGTGTGTGTGTGTGTGTGTGTGTGTGTTCCAAGGCTACAGAGAGTTGAGTGTTCCACTAGACAACACCTCACGATTAACTGACCGTGAGAAGACAGCCACTTCAGCTGAACGGCAGCAGTCAACGTTTGAGCACACACATACACGGGGGCGCGCGCGCGCGCACGCACACACACACACACACACACACACACACACACACACAAACTCCACTCTCATCTAAAATTGAGTCAAAGAGTTGAGGAGAAAATAGCTACACCTACAGGTCATGCTGCAAATTCTTTGAAGTTGATGGACCGACCTTACCACTCTAAGAGCCCTGCCGCTAGTGGGCCTTAACAATTTGAGGACATTTGTGTGACAACCACACATTATTACTGTAATATATATTTAATTCACTACATCAGTCATTTGTGCGCATTTATTCTCCACTGTACAGAGCCAAATTCTAAAATGATATAAATATATACATTAACCATTTTCAACCTGGCGTCCCTATTTTGGGCATGCCATTATAAAGATTTTAATTAGTATTGTATTGTATATATGTATATCTGCTATTTTCGCTATGAATACAGGTGTGCCTTGAGATTTGGTTTTGCCCATTTCTGTACAAACACATTTGAAAACCACTGTTGAAAACAGTGTCCACATTTTGTCTAGAAAAACATCTGGCATTATGTCATCATGACAGGGGCAGTGGATTGGTTCCTTATATTCTGTTGCCAACATACTGTATCTAAGCGAAGCTTCTTTGACAATGAGGGTTAGCTAACCCTAGCACAAGAGAAATGGTGCATTTATATAGCGCCTATATCCAAAGCGCTTTATAATGTGCAACACACACACACACACACACACACACACACAATCTAGTGTCTTGCTAAAGGACACTTCGGCACCAACTCTGGGGGAGCCTGGAATGAAACAGGGGACCTTCCAGCTGCCGCCCCAGATATGACCTTAAGACAGATGTGACCTAAAAGCCGACTCTATACCAGTGGTTTACAACAACCCCCAGTCCTCTAGGACCCCTGTAGTGCTACATTTCCACATCCTAGAATGGAAAACCAGCAGCACCAGGGAGTATCTGGAGAGACTGAGGGGGTTCCAGGGGGTCCCCAGCAAAAAGTAGTCAATGTATCACAATCATTTTAACCACTTTATCCATTGGATATTCAAAAATAGCAGATCTACAAGTTCACAGCACTGTACATCTTCCATTATTGAAAAATATCAAAAATGTTTGGAAACTTTTCTTTTTAGATACATCTTCTCTTCTGGGGGTCCCTGGCACAAAACATTTTCAGATAGGAGGTCCACGGCCGAATACATATCAATTTGGGTGGTCCTTGGCGCAAAAAGGTTTGAGAACTAACCGTTCTAGAATCTATAACTGCCTCAGGCATCACCACAGGGGGACATGATGACTGTACAGTACAGTGCAGTACTGGATCACTTCCCCGTTTCTGAAAGATGAGACGGGACGGGGGGAGCTTGCAGCAGCAGCACAGCAGTTTATTTTAGCTAACAATGACATCATCCTTTCTTCTCCCCTTTCTCTTCAGCGCCACCTTCCTCCTGCCTGTCACCACCGAAGCTCCACCTTCACTTTTCATTGTCCCTACTCCTTCTACACTCCTATACCTAGATGATGGGGGGGGGGGGGGGGGACGTGAGACCCCTGCTCACTGGCAGAGGAACGCGAGGTCAGCAGCGCTCATGCAAAACTGAGAAACAAAGAAGACTTAATCTGAAGCTCCTGTGCTTCCGTTTTGCACACGCATAGCCACACACACACACACGTCTTAATTGAATACACACAAGAGGGAGTGCATAGTCATAACAATGCTCTCATGTTTGTGCCTGTGTGATGGAGTGGGTGTGCAATCAGCATTCATTCATTAGGTCCCTTTGTGTTTCAGCACAAGAGTCAGGATGTGCTGTGTGTGTGTGTGTGTGTGTGTGTGTGTGTGTGTGTGTGTGTGTGTGTGTGTGTGTGTGTGTCACACACACACAGCGGAAGGGGGCCTGTGCCTGATAACAATTCTGAGGGAGAAAGCGCCAAGCCAGAGGAGAAAAGAAGGAAGGGAAACTGCCATTACATCAACAGCCACTTTCAACAAATGATCAAGTATGCACATGTGCCCACTAGAACAAAAGACACTACATCAAAATATCCAGATGAATAATTACAGAAGAAATCCGGTGCTAAACAGTCGCACTCTCTCTGAGCTGAGCTGGATGGCAGAAGCATTCAAACTTGTGGTGCAGCTGGGGTTTGATAATATAAGGGGAGGAAGAGGGAGACAAAGAAAGTCCTTTTCATTAAACTTGTGACTCGGAGAGAGAGAGAGAGAGAGATGGCATAATGACACAAACAGTGGAATCAGTGGGAAACACTCGTGATCCGCTCTATAAATGCCTGGGAGGTGAATACAGCCTGTTGAGGTCATGTCATCACAAAGTGGGCTAGGGGGAACAAACTTATAACCTCTCTCTCTCTCACACACACACACACACACACACACACACACACACACACACACACAGCAGAAGTTACTATGGGGGATGGATCCTTTTTCTGTGGAGGTGATGTGAGGGGGGGGGCTCTTGCAATGGATCCTGAGGGATGGAGACAGAGGGAGAGCTAGTTTTCATTCTCCTGTCAATGGAAGACAGCAAACACTGAAGAGAGAAAACAAAAGAGAGCCCCCCCCTCCCTCCCTATCTCCCATAGCAAGATGGACAGGTTTACCCTGACCTACACGTGGACACTACAATGGTGGAATCACCATGAATGAAGCAACCGTGACAGTAGCTCATCTGTTCAACCACGAGTGTCACTTCTTCACAACAACAGCCGCATTAGCCTATACCAAAGCAGGAGTTATATTTTCTAAATACAAATATTTCAATTTTCCGATTGCAAAAAAAGCGCCACATTAATGTAGAAACAAAACTAAAATCACATCGATACTCGGGCATCATCATCATTGCAAAGCGTCACTCGGTCACGAGTTGTTTTAACATAAAACAAAAGGTGTTGACATTATGACATAGCCTACTAAACGCTCCCTGCAGAGATTATGCGTGAAGTTACCGCGTGGGTTCGCTTTAATAGAAGCACCTTTCTTGTTCTCTTACCTATTTAACGTATAGGAGCCGTTCCGTTTGAACCTCATCGCGGACGACAGTAAACGGATAAAGAAATCCAGAATTGATTTGTTTTCCCGCAGGTTCGTGTAACGACCCAGTAGACAGCAGAAAAGCAGCGTGTGCGTGTGTGTGTGTGTGTATGCTAATGGAAGTAGACCGGCTGGCTGCTGCTACTGCAGAGTCACACGATGAACAATAATATAACCCGAACACTGGACTAGTCTAGAGCAGCCTTGCCTTGCAGAGCTTTTCTTCTCTTTTATGCTTTCTTCTCTCTATCGCTGTGTTTTCCAGACCTCCGCCCCCCCCCCTCTTCCCTCCTCTCTCCGGTTCTACAGCTTCCGTGGGGCAGGGAGGGTTGTTCTTTTCACATCACTATAGTGAGAGAGAGTCATTCGGGTTGTTTCCGACCAGATGATGCAAAAAAAAAAAAAAAAACGTTTCCAAGCGACAAAGTTAATTAGATTAATTAAGCGATCGCTGTACGTTTTACAGTACAGTGGTGACGGAACTTCCAGACAATGCAACAGAAGCGTCTGTCTCTCTCTTTGTGACACACTGACAGACAGACACACACACACCCCACACAGCTATTCCAACCCATTAAGACCTGAGAAGATTCTAGAAATGTCTTCTAAATCCTAAAAAAAAATTGAAAAAAAAACCCAATTTTTTTTCCCTCGATTTTTCAAAAATAGCAGATCTACAAGTTCATAGCGGTGCCGCGCTATGAGCTTGTATATCTGCTATTTTTGAATAGCCTAAAGAAATCTAAAGTGACACAGATGCGTTCCAGGTATCAATGGGTTAACAAAACGTTATTTTAACCCATCTGTATGGTAGAGTATGTAATGCAATATAATAACTATAATAACATCTGCAGTGGTTGGAGGAAACTATATAGACCCTGGCCTGGTGTCAGGTAGGACTGAAGGAACACATTGTTGCCGTCGGGCAGAATCACCATATTTTAACATTTTGTGTTTTTTCGTAAATTAACGACCTATTTGATCATACTACAGCGTCACACAAAAATATCCAAAATAGCAGATCTACAAGCTCAAAACGCGGTGCGAAGCGATGCGTTTTGAGCTTGTCGATCTGCTATTTTGGATATTTTTTTATCTGAATGCTGGAAAAGTAACAGTAGGCTATGAGGTTTCCACCCGACAGACACGACATACCGGTTGACAAGTACTTCTGCCCGAAGCTCCTAAATAAGTGTAATAGCTCACCTAACCAAGCACGGATTGTGTCTGGATCTCTGGGAGTGCGGTAGAAATTTGGTCTACCGTGCAGGGGACTGGGGTTCAAATCACACGTAGGACATGAAACATAACGACATTACGGAACGTAGCTTTAACTTAACTCAACAAATGGATAAAGTAACATGAGGCTCTTTTACTGTGTACCACTGAAGTTCACTCCAGTCCACACCAATAAAAACTGAAATATGTCATAAGTAACATTAGCTACAACTGTACAAGTTCCAGGAACAGAACCCCAAGAGCTTGACAAATTGATGAAAGCAAAATATAGGCTATAGAATATAGATCATCAGCCGCCAGGCAGTACATTTATGAAATATTATTCATATGGAATCCTGACCGCCTGGTCTTTTTCCACAGCCTGGACCCAGAGGGACCAATCATGGCTCTTGTGTTTCAAGAGCGTTTTCTATCTGCGGGGCTATATTCCCTCCGTAGGATGTAAACAGAGAACCAGAACACAGACCCATTACCCCAACACTTGTCACAGCATGAAGGGTGAAATAGATTTGAAAGCCAAGAATAGGATCCATAACAGCCATTTAAATCCAGAGCGGTCTTTCCAAGTAGTATTGCATGTCTGTGTTTATGTATCTACTGGTTCTCAAACTTTGTCAAGGACCCCAAAATTGAATATCGTTGCCGTCGGGCAAAAACCTCTTATCTCCATGTTCTAACTTTTTGTGTTTTATTGTGAATTCATTAATAATGCCCTACTTGATCATATAACAGCGTCACACAAAAGCATCAAAAGTAGCAGATCTACAAGCTCGTTTTGAGCTTGTAGATCTGCTACTTTTGCTGTTTTTGAATTTGAATCCTGAAAAGTAGTTTCCACCTGAACGAGCCGATATGTATTTGGCCACGGACCTCCATCTGAAAATGTATTGTGGCAGGGAGTGGACCCCCATACAAGAATTGTCATGATATATATATATATTTTTAAATAGACTGGAGTGAGCTTGTGGATCTGCTTTTTTCAAATAACCGATGTATACAGAGTTAAAGTGGTTAAAATGAAATCTATATGCTATATTAAGTCACCACTGATCTAATAAACTGCAGCCAACCATAAGTTTACACCAGGTATAAAAACAAAAAGAGCGGGTGAAATTCTTTTTTAAATGCATTTCACAAAGGAATCTTTGGCAACAGCTACACATGCTATGTGACATTTCAACCGTTCTCTCTGAACATAGCAGCAGCTTATTATGGGAATGTTAAAATGCATGGAAGGCAGACAGTCAGCCAGCCAGCCAGACTAACTTGGACTCGGAGCTGACACTGAAGTGACACTGGAATGACTTTACAATGACAGATAGAGATCTTTATCGCCCCGGTTAGTGTCTAGATGTGCATTGTGTCCCTTTAGGGAAGGCAGCTTGTATCACCTGCCGGCTGGGGATCTCTCCTTTCCTTTCCTTTACCAGTGTGTGTGTGTGTGTGTGTGTGTGTGTGTGTGTGTGTGTGTGTGTGTGTGTGTGTGTGTGTGTGTGTGTGTGTGTGTGTGTGTGTGTGTGTGTGTGTGTGTACAGTGACTACGGACTATTAAGGCCGAACAAGGGTGGGGTTAGTCAAAGGTCACGTTTTTTGTCAATACATTTGGCTTGCAGGCTAAAAGGTCTCGTCATATTAGACATCACCTGAGGGAGGGGAGGGAGAGAGATTTTGTCAAGCAACAGGCCAGGACACACAGAGAGACAGAGAGACAGAGAGAGAGAGATTATAATTTTGGATACTGCTGAAAGGCTTCTTCTTATAAGCTTTTTTAATCTTTCTTAGATTTTCTTTTTATTATTATGAATATTGTCATTGTATGTGATTGTAGCATAGTACTTTGAGGACCTCACAAAATAGCATTTGGCTTCTTGTACCTGTATGAGTGGTGACAAATAAGGCTCGATTCCTGATAGTAAGACCGTGCGTCACTTCCCGTAAACAACCAATTTTCATTTGAAATATGAGTTAATGTTCGGTAAGTGACCAATCTGTATGGGTACAGCATGTTCCTCGGTAGTGTCACGAGGCACTATAAATCAATCAGCCATAAGCTGGTGCATTGAGGGGGGATCTGTGTGCTGATGTGTGGACCATAAAATGATGAATGAAGACAAGTAAAGGGCTCTGCGGGTTAGCATTACATCATGGACTGCAATGTGTGCTTGCAGTTGCATTAGTGCATTTCTCTCTCTCTGTCTGTGTGTGCGTGTGCGTGTGCGTGTGCGTGTGCGTGTGTGTGTGTGTGTGTGTGTGTGGTCTCTCTTTCCCAACAGAAGCACTCAGTTTCAGTGCACAGTAAAACCCATGGTGTTATTTTAACTCCGAAAGAGTGTACCAATGGAACCAAATGGACCTGCACTCTTCGGAGTGAGGGTCATTTATTATACCGTAAAGAGCAGACTGGCAAACAAAACTGCTGATCAATCAATCGCTCTGCTGCTGCTGCTGCTGCTTGCTGGCAGACAACTCACTGCATAGTTACGCAACGACCGCTGGAAGAAGAGGAGGAGGAGGGGGAGGAGGAGGAGAGAGGAGGGGGATACAGAGGGGAGGTACAGTCCAGTCCAGGGGGTCGTGACGGCCCGGGGATGGCGTCGGGTGGGTCGGAGGGAGACAAGAAAAATACAAGAAAAACGGCAGGGAGATATACAGTATACGGATACGCCACGGCAGGAAATGAAGAAACACCCTTGGGCGAGCGAAAGGCAGGGGAGGGTAAAGGAGCACTGCAAACCACAGGGACAATTAGCTGATGTTTTATTGCGCTGCAGTTGAAAACAACCCCTCCCTCCCTCCTCCCTTCTCCTCACCCCGGCCCTCCCTCCCTCTTCGAAGTTACAAAGCATTTCTCCTCCTTTGCATGTATTCATCACCTCCTCCAGCGGCCCTGCTCGTTGTGGTCATTGCTCTTTACGGTGACGGCCATTAGTCCTTTTGCCTGCCGTTGTCAGGCAAAAGCATCATTCATACTGGACCGGTTGTCGCTTGCCGACAAGAACTGACTTTCAAGCTAACGAGGCGACACCCTGCCGTTGTACGGTGTATGAATGAGGCTTAATTCAAGCTTTGTTCCTTGCTTGCGCAAGCCCTCGTTTCCCATTCATGTCTTTCCAGGCGTTACCAGGGTTGCATCATTTGTCCCCTTGATATGTCCATCTGGTTCTCTCTTCCCCTCTCTCTCGCTCTCTCTCTCTTTACCTCCTTCCTGGTGTACACTGCAAAGACCGAAGTGTCGATTTAACTCAAGAGTCAAAAAATTATGCCTTTATCTTAAATTAAAACTCTGGACTTTGCTTTTTATGTTGTGTAAGAATGGTAGCGAATTTAACGTGTGTGTGTGTGTGTGTGTGTGTGTGTGTGGGAAGGGGGGCACTTATGGCATACAGTCCTCATGCTACAAAAAGTACTTTATCTTAATCTCTATAGTCCTTCTCACCCCCCCCCCCCCCTCCAGCTCCTCATCCACTGCTACAATTTGGACGTTGAAAAAATCCTTTGCAGAGCTATTCTCTTCTTTTCCTTTACCACATAAGTCCGTTATCCCTCCTTCTTCCCCATACTGAAGCTGGGGGAGCCTTATGGGGGAGATAGCTAAAGAAAGAGCGAAAGACAGAAACAAACAAACAAAGAAAGAAAGATGGAGAGAGAGAGAGAGATGGAGAGAAAGAGGCTTCCAGAAAACAGCTCTGGTTGACTGCAGTGTTGTGGGGTAAAACCCTGGCCCCCCCTGTCCAGCACAGGCTTTCCAGGAATACGCTACAAAGAGCCAAGTTAAGTTTGACCGCCTGCGGTGCACACAGATCACACACGTGCGAGCGTTTAACACGCACGCAGATGAATGCGCGCACACACACACACACACACACAGAGTGACTGTGAGCGGGAAAGGGGGCAACATTAGTAGGAGGAGAGACCATATCACTGCGCCAGGTCATGTTCAGCAGCACAGGGGAGATGATGACAGTGGGCGCACACACAAACCACACACACACGGCCAAAAATAAGAGCCATCTATTATGAAACAACCCACTGGCTGCAGACCCAAGCACAGTATGAACCTTGAGTTTCTCTCTCACACACACACTCAGTGTGTACACTGAGAAGTCAACACACAAACACACACTCTAAACACAGTTAAAGCAGTGTATGTGAGCTGGGGCAGACCAGGGGGGGGTGCAGTATGAAAGGGCCTATAGAACAGCCAGGCAGGCAGACGCCAGCTGTCGGCTTGTCTGTCTGTAACATACAGCCTGGTCTATACAGTCAAGACAGCAAGACATAGCTCACCTTTAATATCTGCCCCGTGTGGATCTCTGTCTCCGCATGTGCCTTTAATATCTGCCCTGTGTGGATCTCTGTCTCTGCATGTGTCTTTAATATCTGCCCTGTGTGGATCTGTGTCTCTGCATGTGTCTTTAATATCTGCCCTGTGTGGATCTGTGTCTCTGCATGTGCCTTTTGGTGTTTAAATTAAATGGTTGCCAATCCTCTTCCCCCGCCTGCTTGCCAGTCAGTCAGTCAGTCAGTCAGTCAGTCAGTCAGTCAGTCAGTCAGTCAGTCAGTCAGTCACTGGGCCTGGTGAGTGTAGACCTGTCACAATTATTACATAATCGCAATTATTTTCATAATCGTCATAATAGTTTTAGAACAACCACAATCCCAGGAGGGATATGGAACCAAACCAGGTAAGCCAGGTAGGTAGGCACAGACAAACCTACATACACACACCACATGGAGAGAGAAACAATGATTTTCACAAATCAATTAGAGGGATAAACAACTTGATTGTTGCACTACACCATTCACAGAATGTAAACATAGACAAATACCCAGAGAGTATTGCTAGAAAAGAACAAGAACTGATGGATTTTATAAAACCAGCAAAACCAACAGAGAGAACCTTACTGCTACTACAAGGAAGTGCAAAGAATTGGTCTTACACCACTTTGTTAATATTAATAGAACACTTTAACACATTGATTGAAAACACAAAAAAGGACCTATCCCAGTGCTTAACACGGGAATACGACAGGGCCTTCTCCATTGCCACTAAATGGGCAAGAAAAAATCTAGGAAGGCGCCTAACAGAGAAGACACTGGGCTTAGCCCGTACAGCAGTAACAGAATTATATAGCACAAAAGCACACACCACAACACACCCCACACCACAGGTCCCCCGTCCTCCCCCATCCCCGTCCTCCCCTCCTTCCTTTCCCTCTACAGGCAACCCAGGCACGGT
Source organism: Gymnoscopelus braueri (assembly GCF_963280865.1). Taxonomy (NCBI): domain Eukaryota; kingdom Metazoa; phylum Chordata; class Actinopteri; order Myctophiformes; family Myctophidae; genus Gymnoscopelus; species Gymnoscopelus braueri. The sequence goes on from NC_137610.1 coordinate 25,679,995, forward strand.
AGAAACAAGAGAAGACCCAACTGGAGGAATGGGGACCGTAGCAGCAACAACACAGGGCCCAGTAGAACTAACACAGGAAGAGTTCCCAGACCTGCCTACAACAAGCAGCAGAACACCCGAGGAGCCATGGGCAGAGATTGGACCGAATGGAAACCAAAGGAAACAGAAGGTCACTAACAGAACAGAACAGAACCCAAGAAACACACCCAAACCACAGAGGGATAATCCCACCAGGGGGCAAACTGCACCACCCAGAGACACACCCCAGAGGACAACCCAGGAGAGGAGGAACAGTGAAGGGAACCAGACAATACCAGAGGGACCTACCGAAGACACTAATACACAGAGGGAGGCCCCAGCACGAGAAGAAACCAACGAGACAGAACCAAGAAAACCACGCCACTGGAGAGGCTTAAATAAGGAAACCAAACACAAATGGAGATTAGTACCAAACCGAGACATCATCATAATTGGAGACTCCAACCTGTCTCGGATCCCGACAATCACAGATGACAGAGTCCAGATAGAATCCTACTCTGGAATGAACCTGGAATGGGCCGAAACAGTCCTGAGCAAGGCTGAGAAAAATGAGACGGCCACACACCTCATCATCTCGGTGGGAATTAACAACAAGAACCAAAGAACTAGAAAAACAAGCCACACAGCCTTGAAGAAACTCCGCACAACAGCCAAAAAACAATTCCCCTGCGCAGACAGACGCATAGCACTAATCAACTACTCAGAAAGCCTAGGAACTGACCCGAAGAATATTCTGATAAGCCTAAATGAAGAAATAAAGAAAGAGCCCCACCTCCCAAAATTGCCCGCAACCCACTTCAAAACAGGATCAGACAACGTCCACTGGGAAGAAGACACAGCCAAACTGATGCTACAGCACTGGCTCAACTCTTTAAACTAATACGGCCCGACAGCTCAAACCGGCAGGGCCTTATGGAGTCGGATATAATTAATCTGTCTCATTTTTTCCGACCAAACGAACACCAGAAAACACTTTTGGAAAAAGGTTTGTCATTCGTCCCCACCCTGGACATCTACAAACAACAATCACAAAGCTTGAGAATAGATGTGTCAAAATACCATCGCAGACTCAAATTAGCTACACATTTTGGAGTTGGAAACAACACGGAAATTCCGCGCTTCCACCTTCCATCATACTGGGAACCAGAGGAGGACAAAATACCGGACAACCTAAAACAATTGATCCAGATGGACAGAGCCACAGTACAAAATGTACCAGGACACCTGAGAGAAAAAAATAACATCACAACAGATCAGGTGAGAGCTCTAAGATCATTAGCTAACAACCAGGACATTGTGATTAAGCCTGCAGACAAAGGGAGCCGTATAGTCATTTTGGACAGACAACAATATGTTTTTGAGGGTTTAAGACAGTTGAATAACTCAAATCACTATGTGGAGTTGGAGGCACCCATTTTTAAACAAACAGCAATAGAAGTTGGGGGTGTCATCACCGAATTAAGAAAGAAAAAATTTATAGATCAGAAACAAGAAAAGTACCTACGGGGCGAAAATTCCCCAAGAGCTAGAATTCTCTACCTTTTACCCAAAATCCACAAGGATCCTAGTACATGGACTATTCCTTATGAAATTCCACCTGGTCGCCCAATTGTTTCGGATTGTAACTCAGAAACATATGCCACAGCAGAATTTATTGAATTCTACTTAAACCCACTATCTGTAAAACATCCAAGCTACATTAAGGATACATATGACTTTATTGATAAAATAAAAAACATCACAGTGCCTCAGGGGGCCATTTTGTTTTCAATAGATGTTGACAGTTTGTACACCAATATAAACACAGTGGCGGGGCTGAAGGCAATCAGAGATATCTTTATAAAGTACCCTGACAGACAAAGACCAGACGCAGAACTATTAAAACTGCTAGAATTAAATTTGACCAAAAACGATTTCACATTTGATGGGAAAACCTTCCTTCAGATCAGTGGAACAGCCATGGGAAAGAAATTTGCACCATCTTATGCCAACATTTATTTGGCTTTGTGGGAAGAAACCGCACTCAAAAAGTGCAGATTCAAACCCACACATTATTTCAGGTTTCTAGATGATATTTTTGGAGTTTTTGAGCACTCCACAGAGGAATTTGAGCAGTTCATCCAAATCCTAAACACACATCATGCCTCAATAACAGTGAAATATGTAACTAACAAAGAACATATTGACTTCCTGGATGTGACAGTCTTCAAAGGAAAAGACTTCAATACCACCGGCAAACTGGATTTAAGGGTATTTTTTAAGGAGACTGATACACATGCATTGCTCCACAAAACTTCCTTCCACCCAACCCATTGTTTTGCAGGAATAGTCAAGTCACAGCTCCTACGTTTCAAGAGAATCTGCACACAAGCAGCAGATTTTGAAAAAGCCTACAAAACTCTGTTCACAGCATTAAGGAAACGTGGATATACAAGAACATTTCTCAGGAAAGCATACAACACGTTCCAGGAAGTGAAAATAAGAAATGAGAAACCCACACTAGCTTTAGTAACCACATTTTCTAGCCAAAGTTTACTGGCAAACAGAGCCATCAAAAGAAACTTTGAAAACAGGGGAGGGGACCTCTTACAGAACTTCAACATAATCTCGGCCTACAGGAGAAACAAAAACTTAAAAGACCACTTGGTCCACAGCAAATTGAAACCATGGAACCAGGTAATTAGGACAAGGCCTAACTACTTTAGCCCAAAACAAACTGTTAAAAACAGGACAAACAAAAATATAATTATCCTAAGACAGAACATCACATACAACACCAGAAATTGTGTTTATCTGATTACTTGCCAAGTATGTGGATTACAATATGTAGGAGAGACGAGCAACTCCATAGCAATTAGAATAAGCCAACATAAATATACCATTAATAATGAAAAGGATACCCATTTGTTAATTGTTCAACACTTTATGACACATGGAATTGAGGCTATAAAGGTATGTGGCTTGGAATACAATGACCGCTGGACAATTGGACAGAGAAGATTCCATGAAAAAGAATGGATCACAAGACTTAGCACAAAATATCCAGGTGGTTTAAACTTTTAAACTGCCCAACAGAACTGAAACCCTTCACAAATTCTCACTAAACTAAACAATGGAGTTGATCACCTACATCAAACCACATAGTTGAGTGGGAGATCTCATTGTTGAGTTAGTGAGAATATTAATGAAGACACATTGATACCAAGAGCCATCAGCAATTGGGCCATCAACAGGGAGCTCATTGTCTTCCAAAATGGAGGTGTGAACAACAGAACTGTAGATATGCTAACTGGATTCCAAGCTTGTAACCTTTTAGCACCTATCCCTTAGTTATAAAATATAATGTAAACACATCTTTAACTGGAATTAAGAAAGAGTGGAAATAATTTTAAATCCGAGGGTCTGCGGTTACCATGACTCAGAGAATTGACGCCTCTGCCCTGCACAGTCAAACAGAAATCACAAACCTTTAAAACAGAAATAGTCTATGTAAGTTTAATTACACAGTCAGTGGGGCAAACGCAGTCCCCACCAATATTATTTACGATTCTGTGCTTATCGGTACATAACTCGGACGGCGCTGAGTCGACTAGCAGACCATCGGCCGGTCGCCGCGGGCACTCGCGCCTTGAGGCGCTCGGGCGCGACTCCTCGGCCTCAAGGTCTGCTGAGTCGGCGCGCCTCTGTCATGGTCAAACTTTATTTTAAATGGAACTCACAAAGCCTTAATAACATAAATAGTTTATGTAAGTTTAATTAATTGCAAAACATGACACCTCTTATTCAAAACAGATGGCGAATGCACCTTCTCTTTATAGGGCCTACACAGATAGTACCACAAACTACCTGTGAGGCCTCTTTGAATTGAATCTCATAGTCAGCAGTCAGTCAGTCAGTCAGTCAGTCAGTCAGTCACTGGGCCTGGTGAGTGTAGACCTGTCACAATTATTACATAATCGCAATTATTTTCATAATCGTCATAATAGTTTCCATGAAGATTTTTCTTTTGTTGAAACATTTGCTAAAATAGTGAAAATAGATTATCTACAAGCTCACAACGCACCGCGACGCGCTGTGAGCTTGTAGATCGGATATCTTTTGAAAGTATAAAGTTATTAAATATGTCAGGCATTTCTTTGTATATTTAAGTTATTTGCCATATCTGCCCTGTGCAACTTCAGACCCAAAAAGCCAAACAGAATGTAATTTGTATTCATATTATGTTACAGTGTTCAACAACAACGTCATTTGTATTCATATTATGTTACAATGTTCAACAACGAAAAATCGTTCATCGCAATTATTTGAGTGACAATTAATCGTCAAGTAAAATGTCCCTAGGTATGTGTGGGGGTCTATGGGATGTGGGGGTTGCACTATAAGTTACGCCATTCATCATCCAGACGAAAGTGGGACAGCGCCAGGACAGATTCCCACTGCAATAACCGTCTGCCACTTAATTCTGTGACTTTTCATTGCATATGAACCCACGGGAATGCCTGTGGAATAATGGGCCGGTTTTTCAACCAAAGTTAATATTTTCTCAAGCGCTCGCGGCGGCACTCCCGTATGACAATGTTATGCCTGGGTATGATTGCAATATCATAAAAAAGCATTATCATCTTCCTCCCACAGCTCCTTCCCAGTTTGATTTGAAAAACTCCAGGCGAGACGTGAAGGAAATGAAATGGAACCCAAGCCACTGCAGCAAAAGGCGATCATGCCTCACACACACGCCGTTCCTAGAATATTCTGCACAGAGGCCAGGAATTTGGACAAACAAGAACGAAAAGAATACTGGTAATTTGGTCAAGCAGATGAAATTGTTCCGTGTCTTTCACGGGCCTCTAAAAAGTACCAAAGAAAAGAAAAAGGAAAGTTAACTCAAGTGTAAGATCGGTCCGGACGCACACAAATACACAATCAGAGATTCTACAGTGTACCACAGTAAAGCCAGAGCCAAAAGACTGCTGGGGACAGTATGGCTTAGCAGAAAACTATTCTGTGGGGCCCCCTACTGTTCACCAAAGATAAAGTACCACAATCAACAAAGCAATGTAGGATCCCCCCTCCTCCCCTTCTCTCTGGCCCCCATCTTGCCTTATCCTTTATGCCTAATCTTATAATTATTATTTTGAAAACATTTTAAAATAGCTGATCTACATTGACACATTGTGAGCTAGTAGATCAGGTATATAAAAAATGCCTAATAAGATAAGGGATAAGGCAAGATAGGGCCCTCTGTGTGCTGGAGGTGAAGAAGACAACTGATTAAGGAGAACCAGCAGGTTAAAGGAGGGATGGAGGGAGGGAGAGCGCAGCGGGAGCTGGGGCCCTGCGGGTCGAGCCACGGACAGCCACTTGATGTCCTGTCGACTGGTATGTGCTCTGGTATTACTGGCATGTGGACGGAGGGCTGCGCCCCGTAATAATGAAAGGATGCGGAGAGAGGAAAGAACGAAGAAAAACAAAAAGTAGAAGAGGAGAGCTATGTTGATGTCTCAGAAATGTCTGGTATTGGTGGTATGAGTCTATGGACATGCGCACACACGCGCGTACACACACACTAGGGCATTCACAGAATAGTCGAATATTCGAATATCAAACCGACTATTCGACTATCAAACCACTATTCGAAAAAAAAAAAAAAGCATTTTTTTTTTTTTTTTTAGATTTTCTTTTTTTTAGTGGCTTTTCTAGAGCAGACACGCAGCTGTGAGCTCTGGTGTGACGTCAACTCGCATTCCTTGAGTCGAGTCATCAATGTAATTAAAAAAATAAAATAAAAATAATAATAATTTTTTAAAACATTTTATTTTTTATAATCAAACCGAATAATCGACTATTCGAATACTTTTGGGTCGAATAATTCGAATACCATAAATCACTATTCGTTAATGCCCTAACACACACACAGTTAAATTAACAGGATTTTGCAGTGCATACACTCAATTTACTGTGAATGCGTGCAAGGTGACAGCTGACAGTTCAGACAGGTGCGGACATGATTTGAACGTGTAACCGATAAACGGGTCTTAACGCAGATAGTTTTTTACCATAGCAAGTTGAAGTTTGCTCATAGCAGAGCTTGCCCAAAAAATCCCGCTACAGGCTCTATCTCCATGTTAGACAAAAGCATGTGAACTATTTTTTTATTGTATTATTCTTTATTGGTTGAACCGATAGTCTGCTTAAAAAATACTGTGTGTGTGTGTGTGTGTGTGTGTGTGTGTGTGTGTGTGTGTGTGTGTGTGTGCTGAAAGCATGCATTAATGTAGACAAAAACACACATGGTCCTCAACACATCTGGGGTTTTCCTTTGTTATGGGCCCTTTTAACCTCACCTCATGTTATGTATTATGTTCACATTATGTTCACACTGATGCTTCATGTTTCAAAGGACACGTACACAACTGAATATGATGCCAATGTTCTAAACATGCTGTACATACATATACCTGCCACTACAGATCGTCGGGGCAGGAACCTCTTATCTCCATGTTTTAACTTTGTGTTTTTTCGTAAATCAACGCCCTACTTGATCATACTACAGCGTCAGACAAAAGTATCAGATCCAAAAGCTCGAAAATCGGCGCAAAGCGATGCGTTTTGAGCTTGTAGATCTGATACATTTGCAATTTCTTTATTTGAATCCTGAAACAGTTTTGGACATATGAAGTTTCCACCAGACATCTTGATAATTTAACCTGTCTCTATCCTGTGTTTTTTTTTGTTTTTCTTATCTCTGCTGCTCTTACTTTATCTTCATCCTCTACCTTCTCACGGAAAACTACAAAATGATGGATCACGCACGAAAAAACAAGAATTTCAATTTCAAACAATAAAGCTAGAGAGGCTTTATCAAAGTCTTGATTAAAACGCCACTAAAGACTGCCGCTGCCTTTGAGGGTACTTTTCTTTTCTTTCTTTCACTTCTGCACTGTAACTGCATCTGTTATTTTTATTGTATAATTGTGTTTCCTTGATGCTTGAGGTTCTGCATAAAGCACTTTGAATTGCCTTGGTGTTGAAATGTGCTGTACAAATAAAACTGCCGTGCCTCGACTCTGATTATTTAAAAGAAAATGACAGGCGAATGAGAACTTTAATCCATGATGACTGGTGGTAGTGAACTGGAACTTCTGGTCTAATGACTGGTAGTGGAATGGCACTCCTGGTTTAATGACTGGTTTAATGACCGGTTCGATGCTGCAGCCGCTTGAGCTGGTCACATGACACCGGGCTGGAAAGGGCCCACAGAGCCCAGTGCACCATGGGAAGGCCCTGCGAGCCATGATTATGCAATGGTGAGATCTGATTTCACGCTCAATGGATTTCTCTCTCCCCCGCTCTCGCTCTCCCCTTCTCTCTCACCTTGTTCTCTCCCTCTATCTGTAGGACTCTCTCTCACACACACACACACACACACACACACACACAATGACTTAGTACACATGATCACCCGCTCTTGAAATGATATTGTTGACATATGACCTTTATAAGAGGAGAAAATCAATAGGTTTCACCAAAGTCACCCAACAACTAACAAGTGAAGCATTTCTTCCCACCTCCCTTGTATGTGTGTGCAGCGGTTTTCTGCATGCTGGACAGCCAAGAGGCTAACTAAACATCTCTGCTGCCCTCTTGTGGCATCAACAGGCACTACATCCAAGTTGTGTACAAAGCTGTGTCATCGGTGTGTCATCAACTCTTCCTCTTGTCCTCTGTCAGGTGGAAACCTCATATGTCCAAACTGTTTCAGGATTCAAATTCTATCAACAATAGCAAAAGTAGCAGATCCACAAGCTCGAAACACGTCGCTTCGCGAGTTCGCGCCGTGTTTCGGGCTTGTGGATCAGCTACTTTTGATGCTTTTGGGTGACGCTGTAGTCAAGTAGGGTGTTAATTTACTGTGGAAAAAAACACAAAAAGCAAAAATATGGAGATAAGAGGTTTCCGCCCCACAGCAACGATATACACATGCCCACCTCTTCAACACCATTAACCCCAAACCAGTCTGATGATGACCCAGCCGGGTGTACTGCATTTGTTCCCTCTCAACTTCTCATAACTAAACCGCACACAAGGGCCCGGCGGGCTGGTTCAACCGGAATGACCAAGGACAGGCAGAGAGCAGTCTTGCCAGATTTTTCATGAGAGCAATCAGATCTATGAAAACAAGCCCAAAGTCGCTTATAATATATAGACTTGGCAACACTGGCAGAGAGGTGTGCTCTATCAATATAAGTGATGTGGCAAATGAAGTTTGATCAACTGAATTTCAGTATCTTGTAACAAATTGGAATATTTCTGTTAGGAATTGCATAATATCCACACCATACTGTGACCCTAAGCATGCTGGGAGTTCTGCGATGATACCCACCACTTAAATGCAAAGATGCAGATAAACAAATGCTCATGCAAAGCCCCCCCAACCCAACCAAACAGCTTAGTACAGTACAGGACACAGGCCTCTGTGTGACCTGGACCAGGCCATACTATTATCTAAGAAGACCGGGGCTGTAGCGTGACAGCGGCACGCCGCGTATGACTTAAATCCAGAAGATATGAAAATGTAGCGCGTAGCGTGACGAATTCCTTTTTAATGTATTCAAATCTCCCCCAACAAGGGCTTGTGTGTGACAACATCACAGGAGGGAGGCAAAGGCAGGCATGGAGCGGTGGCCCGAATATGCCACCCTCCCGCCGCCCGATCTGAGCTGTAGGGGCACAACATGTTTATTCAAACTAATCGATTTTAATAAAAGTATCGATTTTCATTCTTTTTTCATACATTAGGGAAAATAGCAAAAGATAGCCGATCTGCAAGCTCACGCAATGCATGTAAGTGGTTAACGGTTAGATCATGGAGATGGGCTATTTCCTAAATATTTTAATATAAAACAGAGCACAGGTCTCCGCCAGGTCAGGTACGTTATTGTGGCCTCCTGGTGGCGCTATAATAGGCCAATGTTTAAAGGGTACCATTTGTTCTTAGGCCTTGCACGGCAATCGGACACTGCATTCATGGTTAGAGGCATTTTGAGCAACTTTTTTTTTGGCTAAATTAGACCTGCTGGTGGCGCTATAACAGGCCAATGTTAAAAGGGTGGCATTTGTTCCTCAACATAGTGTGAATGTACGTGCAAAGTTTGACCGCAATCGGACGGTGCGTTCATGATTTGCGGAATTTTGTTCAAAACGGGCCACTACTGCAAACTTTAGATGTTAATCTTAGCCAATGAGGATGGAATATGAAAAATCAAACACATCCGTCTTGATCACATGACTATGGAGATCATGTGTACCGATTTGCGTGAAATTTGGATAAAATCGGAAGGAGTAATATAAAGAAATGTGTTTCATATAAGTCGGCCTCCTGGTGGCGCTATAAAAGGCAGATGGGAAAAATGCAGGGCAAAGGTTTTTCCTTGACCTCTAGGGAGTGCGCAGTTTTACACAGATCGGTGCAGTTATAGGTAAAAACATGAATCGGCCTGTTATTGCGCCACCATGAGGCTGATTTGAAAATTTTCAAGTGGTATTTCTTCCTCGGCATAGTGGAAATATGCGTGCAAAATTTCACCGAAATTGCATGCCGTGTTCATGATTTGAGGCATTTTGTTGAAAATGGAGCACTCCTGCAAACTTTGGAAGCCATTTTTAGCCAATCAGGATGGAATATGAAAAATCTGAAAGACAAGTTTTGTTTAATGACTATAGAGATACTGTGTACCGATTTGCGAGATTTTTGGACAAAATCTGTAGGAGTACTGTCAAAAAATATGTTTTGCACAAATCGGCCTCCTGGTGGCGCTATAAAAGGCCCATGTGAAAAATTTGGGGCAGAAGTTCGGAATTGGCATCCAGGGAGTGTGTGTGCACAGTTTCGCTGCGATCAAGCCAACGGTGGCGGAGATTAGCTGGTGACAGACGGACACACACACGGACGGACACACGGACGGACGGAGGGAGGGTAAAACATACTCTCTCGCCATGCCTTTCGGCCTGGCGGAGACAAATATAGAATAGGGCTTAAGTGGTTAATCACACTCACTGATCAATTTAATCTATTAGAAATTTTAATTTGAATGTTTTGCATTGAATCGTTTATGTATAAACAAAAATTAAATAAAAAGCATTTTTCAATGATCAGATTAATCAAAATATACAATAATGGCTAGGAAAATATTCAATATTTGCAGCCCTAGAGCATGGTCCGCATGGTCCGACTAACTGCTATTTTTGGATCTATTTTTGAATTACTGGATAAATCAGTGATGATGAGGCGATAGGAGTCGTTATGCTTTACTGTACATGATATCATGGGGAGAAGTACAATAACACTGCCAACGTGCACAGGGATCAGACCATAGTTATACTAGGTGCTACAAGGACAAGCTGAACCATAACAAGACAGGCTGTAACCAAAACAATAGCTATCAGGCATAGCAGAGACATCTTGGCTCCTACAGGCTACCAAATATCATGACGTCAGATCATAATGTATTATATAAGTGATGGTAAAATACAAAAGGTTAGATATAAACAACCATAATAACAATATAATAGTATAATGTATAATTCTTCCTCACTGCCCTTAGCTGAGCTGAGCCATGCCGTGCTAAAGAAGGCCACGGTCGGCCAGGTATAGCTAATCCCTGCCACTGTCTGCCTGGTAACAGTACCCTGCCCTTCAGCCAGACGTTGTCACTCACGCACACGCCGACACAAAGCAGAGTTGTGGACAGGCCGCCACAGCTGCCTGCTCGCCCGCAGGATTATGTAAAAGCTGCTGTGCTGCTGTGCACCCTTGCACGTCATGTGTGTGTGTGTGTGTGTGTGTGTGTGTGTGTGTGTGTGCATGTTGGCCTCTGTATACTGACTGCAGAGGCCTGAGCTGTACGCTCCACTGACCTCCTTACCACCTTTCTGCTCACAGCTGTTCACCTTACAGATACTTCCTAAACTGGCTGGCTGGATGGATCCAACACACTGGCTTCAGTAACAAGCCCCACTGCAATAGAAAACTAGGCCTGTCCGTAAGTATTAAATCGTCGCTGTCGGGCGGAAACCTCTTATCTCCATATTTTAGCTTTTCAGTAAATTAATGCCCTACTCGATCGTACTACAGCGTCATACGAAAGTATCAAAAGTAGCAGATCTACAAACTCGAAACGTGGCAGATAATTGAATTGTTTTAACATAAATCCTATTTTCTCTTCCCTGTCACAAAACATTTTCAGATGGGGGTCCGAGGCCAAATACATATCAATTTGGGGGTCCTTGACATGAAAAGGTTTGAGAAACCACTAGCTATAACGGACATGATGATACTGAGATAGTTGCAGGCCAGAGCACTGAGTGGCAAGGCCAGCAGCTCAGAGCGAGTCAGAGAGAGGAGGACATTAATGGAGAAACTAATGTGTCATTAAGAGGCTCTGGGATAAAAAGAAGCTCATGAGAGAACTGCATGAAGAACAAGCGTTCTCATTCTACTGTAGCTCAGAGGCTGGCTGGAAGAAGCCTTACGTTTCTGCACCGAGCCTCAACACAAAATGAATAATTTATATTTGTTGGCTAACGGTGCAAGTCAAGCCTATTGGTGTGAGTGTGTGTGTGCACGGAGCTGGACAGTGAGAAACATTGATTTTCCCTCGCAGCCGCCGTGTCTAATTAACAACTGTAAAGTATGGCAGGGTACAGGACGGTCGTACAGCTGCGGGTCTCTGTCCAGCTCCAATTAGTCCACTACGCCAATATTATGTGCATGATGCAGGCATAAGTGCAACGCATGCATTCCGTGCACAAGAGACAGAGCTAGTTGGAGTGAAATTCTGTGCGTTGCTGTCGGGGCAGAAACCTCTCATCTCCATATTCTTTTAACTTTTTGTGTTTTTTCATAAATTACGCCCCGCTCGATCATACTAGAGCGTCACACAAAAACGGCAAAAGTGGCAGATCTACAAGCTCGAAACGTGGCGCGTTTCGAGCTTGTAGGCTTTTGCCGTTTTTGAAATTTGAATCCTGAAAAGTAACTGTTTTGGACATGAGATTTCCACCAGACGGAGACGATATAGTTCTCTGAGGAAGTAGGCAGCTTACTGAACGGATATCCATGCATCACAATCTCAATAGTTCATAACCGTCCATCCATGCAGGTCGTTGCTCACGGCCGTCAGCGCAAGCCCTTCCTCTCAGGGACACGCGTTTTTGAGCCTTCAAGCTTCACAACATTTGTGACGCCGGGGCATCGGTTTGAGAGAGAGAAAGCTGCAGTTCACAGATACCAAAAAGGCAGGACCGAGGGACAGACGGGGTGAGACGGTTAAGAGCCGAGCGTACACTATTGACTCGATGATTAACCACAGAGCGGTGACAGAAGTGCATTCTGTGACGTGAGCAGAAGCACAAGCACTTCCTGTGTATGTGTGTGTGTGTTCCTTTTCTGTCTGTGTGGCTGCAACAAGTGACTGAGACTTCCTGCCATTGCTCTCTATGCTCTAGATTAGGGGTCTTCAACAGGGGGTCCTCAGCATTACTACAGGGGGTCCGCCAAATCTTTGTGTGATAGGATGTTTTTTTTTACATGAACCACCTGAACCCTAGCATCCCTTTTCTGAAGAGAACTTTAGCCAAAAATAGCAGATCTACAAGCTGAGCTTGTAGATCGGCTATTTTTGGCAAAGAGGTGTAGAGGAAAACAAAAAAGTTTAATCTGAAACACAATTATTAAACAATATCGAGGGGGTCCCTGCTTCATCTCTCTCTCTCTCAGCTAGGGGGTCCTTGGCCTGAAAAACATTGAAGACCCCTGCTCTAGACTCTGCTGTCCGAGCCTTCAGATGCAACACAATGAGAACACAATGAGGAGGAAAGCAAAGCGGGTTACTGTACAGGGCGGGGCGCACGCACATGCAGACAAGCACAGGTTCATATGCCAAACACACACACACACACACACACACTTGGTCCTCACAAGTATAGTAATACACTCAGCCTGGGCAGGCTAGTCTACAACCTGCCATGACCCCACTGTGTAGAGAGTGAGACAGACCCACCTAATCGTGAACAGCCATAACTACATTTAGACTGTGTTACGTGCACGACTATCATCGCGTTTCTAAAATTAAGCTGACGGACGAGTCAGTAGGAAGGGAGTGAATGGCGCGAACAACACAGAGAGCGGGTATAGATCTTTTAAATCAGGGATCTTCAACTTTCTTTCAGGCCAAGGACCCCTTAGCTGAGAGAGAGATGAAGCAGGGACCCACGACTACATATTGTATAAAATTGTGTTGCAGAATAAACGTTTTCATAGCTTCATTGACTTGTTTGACAGCACTATCATTGTGTAGCTTTGTGTTGGATTCATGTCAAGTGTATTTTCAGACAGTTAACTACTTAAACCCTCAATACTTTTCCTCTGGTCTACACCAATCCTCTTTGCGAAAAAAATAGCCGATCTACAAGCTCACAATGCCGCATTGTGAGCTTGTAGATCTGCTATTTTCGGCTAATGTTCACCTCAGAATAGGGATGCCAGGGTTCAAGTAGTTAATGTAAAAGAGATCCCATCACGCAAAGATTTGGCGGCCCCCTGTAGTAACTCGGAGGACCCCCTAGGGGTCCCGGACCACCTGTTGAAGACCCATGTTTTAAATAAAGAGATTAACTTGTTCCGATAGCTGTCGGTGCTTCTAGGAGGACCTGGCTAATAGGACCTGCAGAGTGGACATCTAGGACCCGGCTGTGGGCTGTAGGGCTGTCACAATCACTACATTTCAGTTGACGATAAATTGTCATGCAAATAACGGGTTTAATTGTTTTTGGTGTGGACAAACACCGGGAACATATACATCTAAATTACATTTCTGTTTGGCTTTTAGGCTTTGTAAACGAGAATTACACAGGGCAGGTATGACAAATAATTTAAATCTACAAATAAATGACTGACAATGACCAGGACCAATAATGAAAATAAATCATGTATTATGACCAAAATAGACTATATTTAATAATTGTACACTTTCAAAAATGTTTTTAAAACAAATAGTGAAATTAGCCAATTTACGATTTTTTTTAAAGATGTATGCCCATTTTTCTGACGATTATTTCAAATAATTGCGATTGGACGATCATGTAATAATTGTGACAGGCCTAAATGTGACCTGCAGACGCAGGGTACATACACACAGTTCCGTCTACCGTCCGTAAGACGGACGGTAGACGGGCGGAAGTCCCATACACTCCCATGTTATCGCGACCGTTCTTCCGGTTTTAAACTTAACATGGGAGTGTATGGGACTTCCGCCCGTCTACCGTCCGTAGGAACTGTGTGTATGTACCCTGAGAGAACACTGTGTGACATCAATAAAACTAAATAGGTGGTGATGAGCAGACAGGACCTCATCAGGCTAATTTGATTTAAGGGCTGCCCCCTTAATAGTCAATTAATTAATTTGATGTCTTTTTTTTACCATGATGAATGAGTTCTTTCCTGCCATACATTAAATCCCCACTCATCATGAGATGAGTGGTCTGGACTGTAAATCGTCTCTCTACTCTGTTCCTGAGAAACTCATGAGATCACCAGACCGAAACCTCCTCACCTATTGTTTCCTCACTCTATCGGAGGAAACGGATGTGGGGAATCATCTCCCTGTCTCTCGCTCTCTCTCTCACACACACACACACACACACACACACACACACACACACACACACACACCATAGAAACTAAACTAACATATCGTCGCTGTAGGGCAGAAACCCCTTATCACCATATTTTAACTTTTTGTGTTTTTTCGTAAATGTATGCCCAACTTGATCATAGCCTCACACAAAAGCATCAAAAGTAGCAGATCTACAATCGAGCTTGTCGATCTGCTACTTTTGCTATTTTTTTATTTTAATCCTGATAAGTACCAGTTTTGGACACCAAAAAAAAAGTTTTCACCCGACAGACGATATAGTTCTCTGATTGAGGAAGTAGGCATCTTACTGGAACGGTTAATATCCATGCATCACAATCTCAGAGCTCATAACTTCATGCATAATATAGCAAAGTCCAGAGACTATTTCTACATGTGACCTCTGGGCTAATCCTTATGTGTCAATGGCCCACAGTTTCAATTTGACAACAAATTATTACATGCTGCATTGCATGGTTCAAAAATAGCAGAATGCTAATTTTGGAAAATCTTGAACATTTGTGCAAATCTTTGAATACATATATTTTTGGAAACAACATTTTGAACTCATATCTTTGCTTTCGGGGGGTCCCTGGAACAACCACTGTTATTATAGCAACACAAGTTTTTCAGAAAACTGCTAGGATATAGAAAACATTGGTAAAGATTTGCACAAATGTTCACGATTCTTCAATATTGCCAAAGAAATCTCAAAATGACACGCGTTCCCGGATTGAATGGGTTAAAAACATCTGAAAAATGTACTTGTTAAAACATATGAGGTTCCCTGTGGTGGGACACAGATTTAATAGTACACATAATAAATAACAATAACACATTTTCCAACAGAAATGCCCAACCGGCAGAGCTGAGAGAAGCCACGGCCAGAAGAGGATGAGGCAGCAACAAGCGACAGACAGTGAGTGAACGGCAACAGGTCAGGAGCTGGCTGTGCTTTGGACACCCTCACACTGCATAGATCTTCCCCTCTATACTGCTCTTTATGTAGGCTAATCTCTTCCATCTCTCCTCCCCGAGCTGGCTTGCTCACCTAGCCTCATTTAACCAGCTAACAGCCGGTGATAAATCAGCCCCACACTCTCCTCTCAAACTGTAATCTACAGCGGGCCCAGGCTCCGCTTCACTCCCCCCCCCCCCCGGTCCTGATATATGACTCCTGCCACCGCACCCGGTGATCGAGCTCCCGGCGGCACGAGGCTGCCGGCTACAGGGAAACCCTCGGGGGTTCATTTAAGTCTGAGGGAGTACAAAATGTTAACCAAATGAAGGGGGCGCCCAGAAGCAAAGATTTTAGTTAAAAAAAAATGTTTCAAAGATTTGCAAAAATGTTCATGATTTCTCAAAAATAGCAGATCGCAAGCTCTCTAGCACGTCACTTTGTGCCGCGCTATGAGCTTGTACAGTATATCTGTCATTTTTAAATAGCCAAAGTGTAAAATATGGTTAAAATGATTGTGACGCTATATTAGCTCATTTTGCTGGGGACCCCACCCCCGAAGGACCCCTGGGGGTCTCCGGACCCCACTTTGAGAACCAATGCCGTCACGGTCCATTTGGTTACATTTTGTACTCCCTCAAGAGTAACAAATGGATGCATTAACAGGATTTCACTGTATACCTCTGTGGCTCCCATTGCAGGTCTAATGCCCATCAATAAACAGGCAGGCATTACGGCGCGTAGCCTGCGTTTAACCTATAGCTCCCCTCCCGACACCAGACCATTAGCCGAGGCCCTGCCCGGAGTGCTCCCGTGGAAGAAGCGGTTAAACGTTTATCGCAGCATGCCATCTGACAGTCGCCCAGCTCGGAAAAAAACACCAGTGATTTTCTAAAGGCCGTGCGTAACAGGTCCCTGTGAGCTGAGAGCAATCCAGCAATGTGCTGCGAGAGGATCATCATATCTGAAAAAGGCCAGCGTTATGACAGACACCATGCCAGAAGTGCCATGCCTGCGTGTGTGACGCACGTGTGTGTGTGTGTGTGTGTGTGTGTGTGTGTGTGTGTGTGTGTGTGTGTGTGTGTGTGTGTGTGTGTGTATAAAAGGCGGGACACAATGACAGAGCACTCTCCGCAGTGAGTGAGCTATACTCTTTAAGTCCTTAGTTAGTCAAGCTTATCTGTGTTTATACACATACTTCCTCGGGAGGCCTTATAGGGGTCACATACTGTGTGTGTGTGTGTGTGTGTGTGTGTGTGTGTGTGTGTGTGTGTGTGTGTGTGTGTGTGTGTGTGTGTGTGTGTGTGTGTGTGTGTGTGTGCTGTAGCCTGGCCTTCAGCTTGCATCTCTCCCTCTCCTTAGAAGGTGTAGTCAGCAGCTCCTCACAGTGACCCCTTGCTACGGCGGCGGAAATCCGACGACCCGGATCCTCCCACCCGCCCTGCCCCCGACGTACATTCACTTCACCTCAGGGCCTTCACTCCCTCTGAGAACTGTCCGACCTTGACAAGCCCCCCACCACGCAAAAACACCCTCTCCCCACTTCCTTATGTTTATGCTTGATTGATTGAATACTTTATTACAGAAATATAAACAGCACGTGGTACAGTCAGACTTTAAGGCTAAAAGGATAACACAAAAAAGTCCTGGGGACTCGTTTCCATTGTGGTCCTATGTATTCGATGCATCATCATGGCATAAAAAATGTGCACGATAATACACTATATGTGCAAAGTAGAAAAAGGAAACACGGCGGCAGTACTCTTGTGGTCTCCTGATAGATGTTTTTTCAGGCCAATTTTGAAAGAAACCAGTGTTACACATCCTTTAATGGATGGTGTCAGGGCATTCCACATTTTGGTGGCAGAGTAGTAGAATGAGAAAGTTCACATGTTTGTTCAAAATGTTGGTGTAAAAATCTAACCATGTGCATAGTCTTTAACCATGCATATTTACCTGCTGCTAATTTTATATACGATACCATACGATAATACTTTATTGTCAGTTCACACTGAAATTTGTCTTGCGACCCAGCAGCCATGTATGCAACAATAAACAGTACACACATTTGACATGACACAAGAAAAACAAAACAAAATACATACATAAAGACATACAAAGACAAGAGCAGTGTCCACCTCTCAGCCTACCCCTGGCCTATAACTCTGATTAAGCCTCAGTGTCGTCTGATGGACAAAGGACCTCTTCAAGCGGCCATATGCTGGATATGTTTATATGTCACCTGCACAAGAAGCATTTCTACCTTCCATAGTGCCATCTATCTATTGATCAAAATGTTTTAATCATGCCCCATATGTATGGTCTCTGTATATTTTTACTGTGCCTTCCTGTTATTTGACCTGTTCTGTGTTCCTTTCTTCTCTATTCTCTCGATTCTCTTCCTTTAACTGCAATGCTAAGAGTTTGCGCACACAGACACAAAAAAGAATGTCACCGATACTTTTACACCTGTAATCGTGTCATGTGACAATGTTATGATACCGATTCAATCAATACAATAAACCCTCATGGAGCTGTGACAGAATGTATGGATGGCACATGTTATGTTTGGGGTTTTTCCCCCCTGTTTCATGTCTTCCTCCCTCCGTCCCTCCCTCTACACATGCCGTCTACATCCCACCGTAGGCTTGGCTAACAGGGTGGCAGGAAGCTGAGGAGATGCACAGGCCATATGGGCCCATCAGAGCCATACGGGAGGAGACGCATGGAAACATATGGCTTCTGGTGCCGCCCAGCCTGTCAGTTATTAAAGCCTGGCCTCGTTCTTTCACTCTCGCTCTCTCTCCCTCTTTCTCTAATCTTTCTGATGCTCTCCGGTCTCGAGCATCTTACACTGACCGCATGCAGATGTCTGTGGGCAACGCGTACGTACGCTGTGCAAAACACACACACAAATATAGATGCATCCAAAACCACTGAAAGTAGCGGGGAGGAAACTCTCATCTTCGATCAGTTCTGTTGCTCTCGTTTTTTTTTAAACTGGTCTCTTTCGTTTTGCACTTCCCTTCTACTATTCTAGGACTTCTCATCAGTGCTTCTTCCCTTAGGGGAGGCTGTAGCTTATAGTGGGAAGAGAGGACGTCTGGTAATCAGAAGGTCAGCACTTTGCCCACCGGCCCACTCATGTCAATGTGTCCAAGTGTCCCTGAGCAAGACACACAAAGCGCCCCACCCCCCAGTTGACGCTCAGCCGTCAACTGGGTGAAACTGAAAACTGAATTTCCCCCACGGGATTAATAAAGGTCTACGGATCAGAATCAAAATTCCCTTCACGTCTTTCATTTCAACTTGGTTTGAAGTTGAACCTATCCAACGATCCCCAACGACACACGTAACAGAGTTTTCTGTTCCTGCATTCTGTTCATTCGATGCTAGTTAGTAGGCTAGACAGGAAGACAGACAGATGATGTAAAGATATAGACAGACGGCGGTAAAGAATGTCACTGACAGCAATGGGAAGATAACAGACCAGTCTGACTTTCAGTAAAAGCATCAGTAACGGCACAACTCGACAACCAATTAATCCCAGAGACACAGACAAACTCAAATATTTTTTCAAATTGAATTAGGAACATTTTTCTATTATTTTTTTGAAAAAAAAGTAAATGATCTCCATTCTTGTCATGGCTGTGTTGAAAGAATCCATTCAGAAATAGGCCTGACTGTACACACATATACTGTACACAGTAAAATCTGACACGTTACATCAGTACACTCTCAGGAGTTTACAAATGGATGAAATAACACAGCGTATTTTACCGTTTGCACCACCATAGAAAAACCATGAAAAACAATATGGACAACAGGAGCCCCATTGGTTTATACAGACCGTTTTGAAGCCACTTTTTCAGTGAATATTCAAATCCGCCATCTTTGAACTTCCGGTCCCGAAAGGAAACCGGAAACGACTGCTATTGGCTGCAACCGCAGCGAGGGCGGGTCTTCACTCTTCACCACAGCAACATACTCTACTTTTATCATTAATTATAAAAATGTATGGGACCATAATTTACTAAACGCATATCATAGAAATTGAAAGAAGACTTTAAATTAGCGTCTGAAAGCATAAAGTATTTATGACGATGTTTATTAAAGTAATAAAATCAAGCGTAAAGTCCGACCAAAAACCCATTTGCTTCAATAGAGAGTTATTGCTTCTTCAGCCAGCAGGGGGGAAATAGCAAAACTACGTACTAGCGGCCATTCATATGAACTGTCACTTCCTATATGGTTTCAATGTACAAACCGGATGGTTGGCGCCTGGTTTGTACACACGCATGACATCCAGAACTGTGCTATCGACTTCCTGTCCTCGTCTGCTAAACAGGAAGTTCACAGCTTGAGAAGGTCAAAGTGAAACTCAATTTCCGTCCTCCATGCACTAGACTAGAGCCCAATAGCTGTAGACTAGGAAACCTGTCCTCACAATGTCTGTTTCTCAAATTCAACTATACTTGTGTGGACCTTTGGCCTACACAAGTACAGTAATACACGTAACTACACACACACACACACACACACACACACACACACACACATGCACAACTGCCTCTAGGCTTCAAGCAGTCTCAGGCTACAGCCGTGAAAATGAAAGGATACAGGGAGGAAAACAGAGAGGGGAAAAAAGTAAATAAAGTGTAAGAGGGGGAGTTTGAACCAGGGATGACTTGTTTCTGACTGCCTCCAGTAACGAACTGAACTTGGCTTCCAACAGTGTTCTGTGTGTGTGTGTGTGTGTGTGTGTGTGTGTGTGTGTGTGTGTGTGTATGTGTGTGTGTGTGTGTGTGTGTTGCCTGGTGGTACCCAGCCTGCTACGATGCACTGCGCTCTAATCCAATTACAGTTCAGACCGACACAGACTCAGCCATCAAGGACAAACCTAGCTACTGTAGCTACACCAAAGCTAGCAGCTCCCCACCGTTGCACACGTTTAGCTGTTCACAACCCAAAACCCAGGCAAATGTTATGCTATCGTTCCTGACCAAATACAGTGAAACAATATTTCCCAGAATTAGTTGCGGCCATCTTTAAAAAAAACTAATGCTGAATTATTAGTAATTAGTTAGTTCAGGCTTCTGCTCTACTGGGACAAGAATTGATTTAATGGTGTAAGCGTGGCCAGCAAGCTAAGGTAGCAAACGGCAGCACCTCAGAGAAGGGGTCCATAGGCTGTTTTATATCATTGCTGTCAAGCAGAAACCTTGTATCTTTATACTGTATTTAATGTTATTTATTTTCGTATGACAGATACACAAAAGTAGCAAAAATATCAGATCTACAAGCTCACAACATGTCACAACGTGACATGTTGTGAACTTGTAGATCTGCCATCTTTGGGGGAAAAAAAGTTTTTTTTAAAAGGGTTTTATAAATATTGCACCAAGGAAAAGTATTAACAAGAGCTTGCGACTGAATAACAAGTACATTGATCCATTGGAACACAAGATCTTTTTTTCTTTTCATTAACCCTGGATTGGACATACAAGGTTTCCACCCGACAGAGACGATATTATTCGCGATCATTCTTTAGCCCAGTTCTGTCTCCCCTGCGATTCCATTTCTCTCTCTGTCGCCGGGCAGCCACCATGCCCCTGCTGTTAACTCTCCCTCTCTGTCCTCTATATAGCAGACCTCTGCTGTTTCCAATCTAGCTCTCTGACCCCGCGCAGACGCTACCCCATTCATCTCACTCTCCCTCTCTTCCCCCCCCTCCATCTCCACTGTGCTACGATCACTTCCCTCCGTTCCCCCACTCTTCACCTCTCCATCACCAGGCTTTATGCTCTCCCGCTGTTCCACCACGGTACTTTATCTGCTCTGCACTTCTTCCATCTCTCTCTGTGGTTCGTTGTTTAGAATTTGCAGCTGTACCACCTCCACATATACTGCATTTTCTTTTTTAAACCAGTGGTTCTCAAACATGTTCATGTCACAATTATATGCATTTTGGCTGCGGACCCCCATCTGAAAATATTTTGTGCCAGGGGGGACCACCAGAAGCAAGGATTTGAGTTAAAAATGTTTGTAAAAAATATATACAGTATATTCAAAGATTTTTCAAAAATAGCAGATCGTGATGCGCCATGAGTTTGTAGATGTGCTATTTTTTAATAGCCAAAGCATAAAATATGGTTAAAATGATTGTGACGCTTTTTTAACTAATTTTGCTGTGGACCCCACTTTTTGAGAACCAAGGTTTTAAACAATATCCATTTCTACATCTTTTTCACCTGAGCTCTATCCTGTTCCTTTCTCTCCTTCTCCCCCTTCTTTCGCCATGAGCGAGTCCATCTCTGAAGGTCAAAGAGGTTAAAAAAAAAGAAACCCGCAAAGCAGACATTACACGCAGAGATGACGCAGAAGAACACGTTTGACCCGCAGTCTTTAGCATGCACACGTGCAAGCAAGTAGCCCCCCCCCCAACACACAAATGCGTGCTTACACGCCAAGCGTCTGTGACGTAATACCAACATAAACGAAGAGTGACAATGTACCACATCACATAACACTGTGTGTGTGTGTGTGTGTGTGTGTGTGTGTGTGTGTCCAGCTGTCCACATCCAGAGAAACCCGTAGGAAGGCAAAACAGGAAGCACATGTCACTATTCACTTTGCTCACATGCAACCAAGTCGTCATCATCAGGCCAGCTCACTGCACATTAATGACACACGGACCACAAACATATACCATGGTCCATGACTGTATACTGCAGACAATGAGTTGTGATGATGTGCTACTTCTCCCCCCACTCGCTGACGTGGAGTGTCTGTACATGTGTGCAAGTTCTGGACAGTGAAAATAATCTTGTCGTTTCATTGACATAATATTGTCAGCGTCAAAGCTTATAGAAGGGCATTTTGAAACGTCACAAGTCATGGTCACATCATCATCACGGAAAGGCATGGTTTCTTCTAGGCAAAGGCTTTTTTGTTCATTTAAATCAACTAGGACACTGCCACTGACCATTTCACACTTTTTAGAATGAATAGCGGCATCCGTGCATCCGAACCAAAATGCTTAGCTATTCTTTCCCAAGAAAGGTTGTGCTGAATACCCCCCACTACACAATACAAAGTCTTAAAAGGAGTAGTACACCCCCAAAAAATACTTATTTTCTATCAATTACACACCCCATGAAGCCTTGAATTCATGGATTTTTTTTTGTTTGTTTTTGCTGCATTCCAGAGCCAATAATTTGATGACGGGATGGCTGGTCAATAGGGGAGACTCAATGAGTCATCAAATTATTGGCTTAGGAGTGTGACAAAAACAAAAAGATCTCCATGAATTCAAGGCTTCGTGGGGTGTGTAATTGATAGAAAATAAGACATTTTTGAGTGAACTACTCCTTTAATGTTACCCACAAGTATGGAACGGTACAGCAGTGTGCCAGTGAACCATAAAATGAGTGCATAGTGCATACAGATGAGAGATCATTTGACCCTGCGTGTATAGGTGGGAAAAACAACCTCGGTCTTGCTGCAGGGGGCTGAGCTTCTTTTTCTTCTCTTTTTTTTGCTGATCTCCAGTCAGCTTTAGCCAGCAGCACCTCATGAACATGATCATCTCTGACAACTCGGTAGCTGCCTCCAGGCCTGTGACTGATGATAAGTCTATGGAGGACCCAATGAATTAAAACAGAATCCGTGTGGGAAATTAAGAAAATGTCCTCGTTTTTTGAAACAGTCGACATGAATACACAGTTTTATGTTTATTAATGCGTTAGTATGAGAGTGATCAGTCATATGACTGTTGGCACCAGTGTTGCCATGTCTGCTTATTATAAGCGACTTTGGGCTTCTTCTTCTGTAAAGTTGCTTGGTGGTCATGGACCCCCAAATTAATATGCATTTGTCCCTAACCCCCATCTGAAAATGTTTTGCACCACAGAGCCCCGTACCAGATTTGTGTCGTTAGAATGTTTCAAAAATCGTCCAAATATTCAACATTTTATTTCAAGATTCTTTGAAAATAGCAGATCTACAAGCTGACATGTTGTGAAGCGTTGTGAGCTTGTAGATCGGCTATTTTCAAATAGCCGACGTATACGGTATATAGGTTTACAGTGTGGCCTAGTCGCTTATTTTGGGCTTGTTTTCCCTAGACCTGGTTGCTTATTTCTCTCACAAAATCTGGCAATACTTGTTGGCACAGTTGGCACCCTGTTTCAGTCAGTCAGTCCTCCCCTCTCATTCCATCATTGGCAGTGCCAGTCATGGGCCCTCGTGGGCAGGGCTGTCCAGAGCGTTACGAAAAGAGTAAACACAAGTCATAGCATGGTTCCACTCCCCCTGCCAAGTAAAGACACAGGGAACACACACACAGTACAGAGGCCCAAGGCCATGCCACAAGTTGACCTCAATGTTTCAGTTCAAACAAGCAAAACATCCTAAAAAGTAGACTCAACCAACAGCATATTTCTCTCAGCCTTTAACCACTTCAGCCCCGTTTTATACTTGCTTGTATGACGTGTCAAGCGGAAGTAGCCGATTTACAAGCTCACGACACGTCTCATGATGTGAGCGAAAATGGCAACATTAAGAAAATAGCATAAATAGCTGATCTACACTCTCACAGCATATCGCAATGTAACACGGTTGAGAGCTTAAATAGTAGAGTGGAAAATAGCAAAACTGCAAAAAATATATGATCTACAAGCTCACAACACATCAAGATATGACACAATGTGTGCTATTTTAAAAATGTGTATTTAACCCATTCAGCCCTGAGGCCGATTTTAAAAACGCCTTCTAAATCCTAACCTAAGTGTTTTTCAATTAAAACATATCTTGTTGCTATATACATACACAGCTACATTAAAATGACACAGATGCTTTCCCGGTTTTAAAAGGTATGACAACGTATAGGCTTTCCCGGTCTTAATGGGTAAAATGTACAAAATATCGAAGATATTTGCCTATAATAACATGCCCAAAATACGAACACACCAGGTTTAAAGTGGTTAGCACACATACATTTATTACAAGTACTGTACGAATATCTGTGTCATTACAGGATGGTATAGAGGCCTAGTTTGCTAAACCTCAATAATTAACTGGGAGGAGAGGGTTTGACACTCGGCTGATCTAGTAGTGTTTGGTTGCACCGCGCTCACAGTATGTGCTGCATCATCACTCTGTGCGTCCTAAAGGTTGCAGAGACATCGTTAGAGAACTTTATTTTTTTTCTTTCTACCTTAAATGGGCAGCAAAAACTGAACACACAGGCATTTCCTATACTTTCATTCTCCAATTTTGCGCTAATGCATTATGCCGTGAAAGGCAAACTGCCGAGTCATTCTGGTATCACGTTCGTTCATCTCTGGGCCTCTCCCTGTCCCTGAAAGAAGAGGAAGACAAGAACGTAGAGAGAGAGACAGAGAGAGAGAGATAAGAGAGAGAG
The DNA here is from genome assembly GCF_963280865.1 of Gymnoscopelus braueri. Classification (NCBI taxonomy): domain Eukaryota; kingdom Metazoa; phylum Chordata; class Actinopteri; order Myctophiformes; family Myctophidae; genus Gymnoscopelus; species Gymnoscopelus braueri. The sequence continues at coordinate 25,705,109 of NC_137610.1, forward strand.
AGAGGGAGAGTGCTATAAGACAGGGAGTGAGAGAAAGCGAGATGTCAAGAGACGGCACAAAGCTCACAACAGTGTTCAGTCAGGACTCAGGAGTGTCAGCAGAAGAACTGTCTGTCTGCCATGATCATGACATTTTAGTTGACGATTAATTGTCGCACAAATAATTGCGTTTTTTAGCATTGAACATATGAATACAATTACATTTCAGTTTGTCTTTTAGGCCTTGTAAACAAACATTGCACAGGGCAGATATGACATAAGTGTGTGGGTAATGGATGTGTGTATTTCTGGCTATTTAGGCAACCTCCTCAAGAGGCATTCAATGGAGGCTTTATATCTCTCCTAGTGTTTTAGGCACTAAAAACAAGTACCGGTACTCAAGTAAATGTACTTTGTTCCTGTCCAACACTGGCTGTAGGGGTATTATCTCTCACAGTGTCACACTGTGCTTGTGATGCTGCTAGGGACCATGTCGTTCTGTTCTCCAGCACGCTGTGTTACCGTCTAGCCCGTCTGCCAGGATCTTCCGAGGTGATGGTAACGCCTGCCTTGAGAAACCAATGTTCATTTTCTTCTCATCCCAAAATAAGAACACTGATGGGCACTGATGAATAGTCATGTTGTTCACAGCTAAAGCCACAGCGAGCAGCTAAATGAAGGGGACTAATCTCAGAGTGGGTGGCTGTCTGACAAGTTGTTTATTTGCGAACGCTTCCCAAAATTAGACTAACCCCGGCCCTCCTCCTTGACAACCCTTCTTCCTCCTCGGTCCCCTAGACTTCTTGACCTTCATTTTCACTTCCTGTTCGCTACCGAACGGCTGATGGGAGCAGCGGACAGAAACAGAATAGCAGTAGATCAATGTAGAGATGATGTAACACTCCGTTCACAAAAAAATTAATCACTGGAGCTGTTCGACCCTGCACAGCAGAATCTTGGGTGTTGTGTTTTGAGCTTGTATGTCTGCTATTTTCACTATTTGTCATATATCGAAGTATATTCTGTAGGACCTAAATGCTTTACTCAAGAGTATAAGAACGGAAGGCAAAATCCAACACGGTCAAATCCCGAGTGTTCATTTAACTCTTAGGGGTACATTTCTATACTCTCAACGAGTTAAATTAACAGTCCGCACCACAAGGTCGAGCAGACGGGCTCCGACAGCAGCCAAGCGTGCAAACGTCTCGACACATTAGCATCCTCCGAGAGGGCGGGAGAGACAAACAGAGGGGGCGACATGCAAAGATGCGTGCAGAAAGAGCAAAGGATAGCAAGAGACAGCGAGGTCAAGAGGTTCAAGTGAAATGAGAAAATGCCCCGTGTATCCTTGGTAAACTAGTAGTAACTAGACTGCTCGCCGCTCTGGAAGCGGTTCAAGACCGTGACTTCACACAGCAATGTGTGGGGAGGTGGGGGAGGCAACCGTCTGACGTCAGCAGCCCCCCCAAGCCAGGGCCTGGTCTCCCTGCAGCATCAGGGCACAGAGTTCATGCTAGCTCCATTGTAAACTGATGCACAAATATGCTCATCGAGTCTAATCCTTTAGGGAAACCTGGCCCACAGCCTCTTCAGTAGAGATTCCAACGAAGACAGACAGTCGCCGCAGATTTACTGAACGTTGGCGTGTATGGTTTGATAAACAGCGGTTTAGCCCGGTATCCAAAAACACAAGTGCCTTCTTCACCGAATGATAGGGTCTTATTACCGGGTGTCACAAGTTGTATATCTCACACTGCCAATGGGGTATCTTCACTATTGTGAGTCGACCATTGTACAGTAATTGGACATGGACCAGGGAATAATTTTTGCATGTGTCCAAGGTGTTGTGGTGAATCAACTCACGCCTGGATACTGGGCTAGGTGCCATTCACAGCACAGGGTCATTTTGGATAACCACACAATGTTCCCATCTTAAAAGGCTTGGCTGGTTTGCATGCTCTTACAAGCTTGGCTCGGCCCGCCCTTGGGTGTGTAGTCATAAAATAACTTTAGCGCCAGACACAATAAATTGATTCTTAATAGAGTGTGGTTCTTACAGTGAGATCCGATAGAGGATAAGCCAACAGAAGCGCTCTTCACTGCTGCAGTAGCAGGCTGGTTAATGGGTCTTTTAGACAGACTTACAGAGGGACCTTATGGTAACTGGCTAGAGTTACTGCCTCTTCAGATCAATCCTAATAACCTTAAAGTGGAGTCTACAGTAGAACAACGCTCTCTGTGTTGTCTGCCTGTGCGAATGATGGTAAATCTAGAATTAGACCTGACTAGGAAGCAAAACACTGCCCTAGACCAGGCTCTGATGTTCTGACAAGTCAGTTTCTGTTCTAGAGCAGGTGAATGCTGCGACACGTCGGCCCGTCTGTCACCGTCTATTATCAGCGCTGCATCTGTGACGTGAGCAGCAGAAACAGTCACCTGGGCTGACACCGTGTGTGTGTGTGGCTGCCTGGTGTCTGTGGTGGAGATGGAAAATAATGCACTCGGGTTTGAACGAGGCCAAGTGCAAAATCCCCATTTGGAACCACGACATGAGTCAAAACCATAAAGAGATATTACTCAATCTAAGCCAGGGCTGGGCATTCATCGATATTATATCGATATAGTTATATGAGACTACTATATTTAGTCTGGGATTTTGGATTTCGTAATGTCTTGATATGGCATTTTCCTGGTGCATGCAAACAGCCCCGAGGTGAAAAAGGTGACAACATGTTGTTTTCTTTCGGGTCAGGTGTCACACAATTGCCCTATTTGGGTTCAAAAAGGTGACTGTAGCTGAAAAGTGCCACTTTTGCATGTCTGTCGTGATACTTAAAAAATATTTTCAAATTGTTCAATAGCGATAATAGCAGATCTATAAGCACACACTTTAGGTTTCCGATTTTGTCCATATCACCCAGCCCTAACAGAACAACATACAGGAGGTCCAAGAGAAAGGCATCTTCTCTCTCCACACACATATTTACAAGAACACATACCAAAACAGGAAGGAAGGGGAACCCATACAATTAGAGGAAACGTTTAAAACACAAGCTCCTCTACAAACGTGAAGGAGAGGAGACCTGCAGCTAATCATCATCTAATACAGTGGTTCTCAACCTTTTCAGGCAGTGACCCCCCCCCCCCCCCAAATAATCATAAAACTACCCTGATAAGCCCTTGGAATTGTAGGAGTTGAGGCATGAAATTTAGTTTGACTCAGTTCCACAGATAAATATTGTGAAAATAGCAGCTCTACAAGCTCACAACGCCTCGCAACTATCTTCTAAATTTTGGCCTCTTTCTTATATTATTTGACAATTTGGCCAATGTTTGACCAGTTTTTATAGTATAGTTTGTTGATGACTTTTGATGCAGTAATAGTCTTTTTTAATGGTATTAAAAAGGTCTTAAATTGTCACTTCACTTTCATCTAGGGACCCCTCCCCCAAATCATGTGGGGACCCCCCTGACTCACAGGTTGAGAACCACTGATCTAATACATGTACACCAGTGGGACCTTCGATTCGACCCTACATTCCTCCCGTGCCGCACAACCACGATAACACTCTGTCCATAATCTGCCATTAAATCCTGGCTGACACAGGACAGACGTAGTGCACATTACTGTACATTTGACTACTGCGTGCTCAGGTCAGGCCGCCTGAAGCTTGCTCCACTTTGCTCTTACTAGTTCTCATTCTCTCCCTCCATCTCTCCTCTCAGCATTAATCAGTCCAAAGCGAGGGGATTAAACATCTGTCAAGCCTGCCCATTTCCCCCTCATCCTCCCCAGCAGGGAAAGACACATTTAGGCGTTGCACGTCTCCCCTGTGATGTAACGTCCTGTCTGACTCCGGAACCGGACAGATGAGGTCATTGTGATGCAAAAGGACACATTCTTTCTGCTCGATGGGGGGGGGGGGGGGAGAAAACAAAACAAAAGCACACTGATGGGCTTCATCCTCCTCACAATAACACACACTGGCTTAAGACAAGTAACAAATATGGTGTGCACAAAAACAGGATTTAATCATGACTTGACACACACATAGGGCAGGAGGGCAGGAGCGGGAGCCTATCTCTTGTTTCTGTAGCGTGAGGCGGCTTGATGTGCAAGTACTACTTCAAGTACACCCCCCAGCCATGCTGTACAAGTAAATCCCCTGGACATGATGCTAATATGTCGCAGGGACTTAACCCCAATCCAACCCTTGATGCTGGGTGCCAAGCAGGGAGGCATTGGGTCCCACCGTCTTTGGTATGACCCCGGCCCGGGATTGAAGCCCGACCTCCCAATCTCAGGGCGGACACTCTAACCACAAGGCCACTGAGCAGGTATCACAACCGCGACTAACCATGATGACTTAATTTACTTATTAATGACACACACACACACGACCCTATCACATCCAAGTAGCTCTGCACTTTTGCCAGCTGAGCAGCCCAGAAGACAGAGTGCACGTTCTGCTTTGCCCTAGCTGCATGTCATCGTCCACAACAAGCAGAGTCTCAGGCTGCATAAACCTCCCTCATTTGCTTCTTTGAATAGTGCTCATCATGGGCTGCTCTTTAGCTCTGGCCTTCCACTGGATTCCCTGTAGGGCCCTTTATAATTATCAGCCAATCTCTGTTCCAGCTCCTCTCTCCATCCTTCCGTTTTCTTGCAGCTCTCAGGGGGATGGTCACCGCCTGTGCACTACGTGTCCCTTTAGAGAGGGACCCCGCTCCCTGCCTTCGCTCCAATCCTCGGTCGTGCCCCCCACACCTTCAGCATCCTCCAGTCATCTCGTCTTCCTCCAACCTCCCTCGCTCCCTCCTTCCATCCCACCACCACCTCTTGTTCTCTCCATCACAAGCCCTGGCTGTGTCGTCCTTCACCCAGGGTCTGTGTTCAGAGTAATTACACGCTTGGTTAACGCATTCATGGGCACCACTCTATCAGTGACGCATGCTGGACGCACGCCTGCTCACTTTGCATTCATTCAGGGCACACGTGCACACACACACACACACAGACACACACACACAAATGTGCATCTTTAATGTGAAAGAAAATAGGAACACACAAACGTCATTTCTCTTAAGGCCTGACAGTTGAATGGAGACAACAGACACATCATTGAATGGTGACCGATCAGTACTATATTTTAAATTTAAAAAAATGGTTTTAAGTCATAACCACAAGTTAAGACTTCAGCCGATGGATAGTACCTGTCTGTGTCTAATAGCAGCTACATCTACAGTAGTAAAATCAACCAGCACATTGGTATAGGATGGCCTGGGTTTAACTCTGCTCTTTGACCTTTGTCTTTCTATAAACATGGAATGACTGCCAGGAGCGGCAGTGGGTGCGGTGACCGGTGTGTATGTGATAGTAATTAATCCACAAAACCAGTAAATGAATCCACAAAAACAGACATTAAGCTCACAATGCGTGTGAGCTTGTAAATGGACTATTTTCGGCTGAGATATTTGGTGTTGAGTGAAAAAGGAAGTGGTTAAGCCCTATATACTTTGTCGTGCAATGTTGAAAATATCTGATCTACAAGCTCACAATGTGTTGTATCGCACCACGTTGTGAGCTTGTAGATCTGTTTTTTTTGTGTGCCATTTCTGAAAATCCAGAAATGTTTTGCAATTTTTTCAAATATTTTGCCTACAATGACATGCCCAGAATAGAGATGCCAGGTTGAACAGGTGATCATGAGCACTTCTTTCAATCTTCCTTCCCACTGACTCTGAGCTCTGAGCGGATTGTTGCTCTTACACTTAAAATTCCTGTGTCATAATCGTATCACACCGACCAAACCAGTTTACGTCTGACGGCACCAACTGCAAAGAAATAATAATAATTAAAAAAATATTTGTGCTGAGAGACAAAGACAGAGAGGAGAAGGAGAGGAGAGGAGAAGCCCATAGATCACACTTACAACTGGAAGAACATGAGACCTGTCAATGCAACTACTCATTAGCAAAGTGACGGCACTGAGGAATGTCAGGAGGAAGGAAAACAACAACCACACAAGATGAAAACAAACAAACAAAAAGGAAAACTATTAGTCAAAGCTGGTGGCCGCCGGCCTGCCGGCTGGTGTTTAGGCTGTGGTTTATAAAGGGCCTGTACTGTTATCTCTCAGCCTAAAATGTCACACTGTACAGAATCACCCAAAACACAGGCCTCCACCCTTCCTTGGCTCTGCCCGGGCTCCACTCACACAACAGAACACCAGATAACCATTCAGCCGAGTGAATGGCCTGACAACGGCACACCTTACAAAACGTGACTCAAATCCTTTTGTGACGCTCCACATAACAAAATGCTCTGCTCTTCTAAAAGTCCCTGAAATGATATCTGGGCCTGTGTGGCGGTGCTGCACCGAGTTAAGTCAAAACAGACTGAGGTGATGCTGCGTTTAAAAACCAGGTCACACATAGAAACATGTGCATATCCGTTGCTTAAAAACTCAATATATGACTCCACACTTTGACCAATTAATCACATTCACTTGCATTGTAAACATGTATCGAAAGAAAACAAACTTAGACTCAGACAAGAGAACTTCCGGTAGGGATTGGGATACATATAACATTTACATTGCAAATTAAGCCTTGTAAAAATGGGAAATGAAATGGGATGTATAGAGAAGCAGGTTTCGAATATATTCAAGCTGTCATCCTGAGAGAGAAAACCCAATTCAGTACACTCTACACTGAGGAGGAGTGAGGAGGATCCTCTCTCTCTTCTATTTAAAAAGAGCAGTCATACATAAAGCAGATCAGTGTCACCATCTCCAGGGAGGTGTCACTGTCACCTCGCACAATATTCCACCATTACAGTACACACACATTTTAGCAGGACTTCCCAGAGGGCACATCAATTCAAAGCGATAACGTCCCTTTCCATAGCTAGCAAAAAATGGCTTTGCAATCACCAAACATGCGGCGTGACTGTGAACATGTTTAATTTAGTAGCTTGTCACCTCTGCTAGGGCAGCCATGCAGAGTTAAAATCCTCAGTGTTCACATATCCATCTGGAACTCTGAGAGTGTAACCAAAATGGACCCAAATGGTAACATTTGTAAACTCTCTCAGTTAGGATTCTACTGTGTGTGTGAGGAACTAATGACTAATATACGATGTCAGCTGGTAACACCAACAACAGGCGTTAAGTATCCAAAGCTACTGTGTATTCAGTGGTGTAAAGTAACAAAGTACATTTACTCAAGTACTGTACTTAAGGACAAGTCTGAGGTATTTTTTTACCTTACTGGAGTATTTCCAATTTTCAGTACTTTTACTTCTACTCCACTACATCTCAGAGGCTAATATTATATTTTTTTGTCCACTACAATTATTTAAAAATTTGAGTTACTTCGTAGATTTAGAATATTATTACAAAACATAGATTAACCACTTCAGCCCTATATACATTTCACCCATTTGAAAATAGCAGATCTACAAGCTCGAGCTTGTAAGATCAGCTATTTTCAAAAGATTTGTATACATTGTAAATGATTGCATGCATGTGAAAACTTGTGAAATGGGACATTGCTTAAGTACTTTACTTAAGTAAAACATGCAAGTACTTTTACCACCACTGTGTGTATTCTGCTCTGTGTCAGACATGACAGCTGGCCCGGGCTAGCAGATGAGAAAGGTTAGAATGGTTGCTTAATGGTAGGTGCTGCACCTTGCAAAGGAAATTAACCAGCAGCAGCTACCATTAGCCAACTCTGCTGCGTAAATTCACTCCTATAAATAAACTACCCAGAGCTGTGTTGTTGTGGCTTCTATTCTAATACAAACTGAAATAAATATTCCTCATCTAATCTGGGCGCTGACTGACATCGCTGTGCGGTTAGCAAACGGGCCAAATATGTACCCATGCATGCCGGTTTAACGTGGGGTTACTTCTTGAGTTACAATACCGCTGCAAAACGAGAACGTTGTTGTGTTACCACCAGGCTATGCTGCCGCTAAGCTAGCCCGGCAGAGCTAAACACCTAGGAATAAACTAATCAAAAGGATGCATCTGTGACGTCGTGTATAGCGGAAGTGCTTCAAAGATTCATTGGGAGCCCACTGAAAAGCAAAATCAATACAAATATGTTTGAAGCTTGGAGACGCACTACTTTAAGATGTTATTTATTTTATTATATTTATAAAATATATATTTTTTAATATATTGTATTTGTTACTTAACCACTTAAACCCCAGCATCGGTATTGTGGAGAAAGCTTTTGCTGGAAATAGCAGATCGACAAGCTCACAACAAGACACGCTGCGTCGCGTTGTGAGCGAAAACTTTCCCCACAATAACGGAAAACGAAAACTGAAAATACACTAGCATTGAGCCCTGAGGGACTCCGGTTACCAATATGCGGTTAACGTTCGCCAGCCGTCAAGGGACGCGAGAAACTACAGGCTTCCCGATTGTTGGTGACGTCACCGACCCATCCTTGTCCTCTTTGTTCTAGACAGAGCTAGGCTACGCTAACGGGCTACACCAGCAGCTAATATGCAGGGAAGTAGAACGGAACGGCGACCCGGCGGCCGGTGGTGACAGACAAGACACAAGCATCCGTCCATCAGCAGCACTCACCCCATTAGCCAATCCATGGTGATGTCTGAAGCTGGCTGGGAGCTAACGGTAGCTGGCAGGGGATGAATCCACCAAGAGGAACTGTGGAGGAGGCGAACCCGACCCCTATGCACTGACTCGATCCACAGCCACCACCCTCGCTTCTTCCCCGCCTGATCCCCAGATCCTGTCCCCCCTCCTTCCTTCCCTCCCGCCGGTGGGTCCCCGGGTCTCTCCCCTCTTCTCTGACGGGATCTCTGTGGTCAAATCAAAATGTCAAGTGTCCTTGTTTTGATCCTTTAGCCCGTGTCGGATCAACCAACCACCACACACACACACACTGGGGATGGATGATGGGTTCAGTTAGCTAGTAGCCCCAGCAGAGTGACTTTGAGCCTGAAGGGGAAGAAGCGTTCAGCAGCGGCGTCCTGTTCTGCGGCGAGGCGCTCCCGGACCCGGTCCCGGAGCTGCTGCTGCTAGTGTGGTTGGTAGCCGACTGGAGCTCACTGCTCCCGGGATGCGGCGGCTGCTGGACAGGCTCCTCGGTGCCCTCTGTCATGGATCCGTGTCCCGGCTATAAGCTGCTGCTCTGCTGCTCCCACCACTAGAGCTGCTGCTGCTGCTGCTCTCTGAACGAGATCTGGATGCAAGTCCGGAAGTAAACACAGATACGACCCCCTCTCTCGCTCTCGTGCGTAAAGCGCGTGTCACACAGTGGTAATGAGCAGCGTTGCCATGTCGGCTTATTATAAGCGACTTTGGGCTTCTCTGGCTGAAACGTTATCCAAATACTAGTCATACATCATAGATGGTCATATTATTTTTTTACATTTTGGAAAAAATAGCCAATTTATAACACCGAGTTGCCCACTCACCTATCCTGTTACCATCATGGATATACGTCATAGGTGACTGACGTCATAGACTGGTGGTCGCAGTACGGAGAGACAGTAGGCTATGCGCAAGTACACGATTAACCTCTATAGTTCAGGGGTCTTCAACAGGGGGTCCGGGACCCCTAGGGGGTCCTCAGAGTTACTATGGGGGGGGGGGGGGGGGGCAATCTTTTGTGTGATATCATAGGATTATTTTTTACATTAACCACTTGAACCCTAGCATCCCTATTCTGAGGGAAACATTAGTCGTTGTGAGCTTGTGGATTGGCTATTTTCAGGTAAGATGTTTTTTTTGGGGGGGGGGGATTAAGTGGTTAACTATCTGAAAATACACATTAACATGAATCCAACACAACACTACACAATGATAATGTTGTCAAACATGAAATCTATGAAAAAGCTTAATCTGCAACACAATTGTATACAACATGTAGTGGGGGTCCCCTGCTTCATCTCTCTCTCAGCTAAGGGGGTCCTTGGCATGAAAAACGTCGAAGACCCCTGCTCTAGTAAATGTAACACTGCAATTTGTGGGGTAGCTTGTAGGCTACAAGAAATATTTCACCCATTCTTTTACACCGTAAACATGTGATGTTAAAGACCTGCTGCTAAGGTAAACTGCTGGAAATGTTTTCTGCTGTGGATAGATTTTATATTCCTCATTATACTCATTGTATTTTAGATTCACTGTCTATATTTATCCATTCCCCCAGGCTGCTTCTCACTCTCCCTGTGACAGTGGCTTCAGGTGAGAGAAGTTTTTCATCCTTGAAGCTCATTAAAACTTACCTTTAATAGATCAACCATGTCACAGGACAGGTTGTCTGCCCTCAGTGTTCTCTCCATTGAGCATGACATCATAAAGTCATTGGATATGGAGAGTGTGTACACAATATCAGAGGCCAAAGCACGCAAGATCAAATTTTAGTATGTCTCCAAGGCAGGCACACAAATCACCTAAGACTTAAGACAAAAAAGGACAAAAAGCACACACAAAAATACAAAACAAACAAAACAAAAACACAAGTTCACAGCCATTGAAGAGAGAGGGTGAGAGAGAAAGAAAAAGTACCCAGTAAAATATATTTTACAATAGATTTAGTTTTTCATGCCATTGTGTTTCCATTTTTGACCACCGAAAAGAGAAATTGTATGTCTAGTGAAAATAGCCGATCTACAAGCTCACAACACATCGCAATGTGACGTGTTGTGACCCTACAATCTGATATTTTCACTACTTCTTTTTAATGGAATTCTTTCGTTTGAGTTTGTTTGAAACTCATGAAAATTTTAGCATTTTTGGGGATTTTTTTGAAAATCTTTTGAAATAATTAAAAACAAAACATAGGAAACAATAAATAAAGGGGTAATTACTCGCGATAAAAATTGGTCCGTAGTTGCCTGTGTGAGGCACAGCCAGGGGCCTCATACTAGGGTTCGCCTAGGGCCTCTTGATCCCTAAGTCCGCCCCTGCCCACTGTGTAGCTGGCTGACACAGAGAGAGAGAGAGAGACAGACAGAGAGAGGCTATATATAGGCTACATCAGCCCCACATCTTATTAGTCATAATGTTGTACATACTGAATACTAGCCTACAGTAAATTCCTCATTTATCCACTGTATCCATTTCCCTTGCGGGATCAATCAAGTTCTACATATATATCTACTATACAATATTATACTATACTACTATACTATACTTTATTTAAAGCATTTGTTTTAATTTAGAGTAGCCAAAACAAATTTTGCCCATTTTTCTCCCCAATTTAGTCGTTGTGCCAATGTATTCCTCCCCACACACATTTCTGTGTTGTCACTGCTGTTGTATCCTGCTGACTCACCTGCCAGTCAGGAGCCCCCACCGGGAGGACGTAGAGCCTTCGTTCTACTCCTCCCCCCAACACTCCCCGCTGACAGGTGCTGCCCCAGCCCGTAGGAGTACATGCAATGACCAATATCACCAGCATCCCTCCCCCGAATGGAACAATTGTGTTTGCAAAGACGCCCGACAAAAGCTGGATGCACCACGGTGGATTCAAACCCACAATCTCCGTGGTGATGGGCAGGGACTTTACCACTGCGCCACCTGAGCACCTTATACTATACTATACTATACTATACTATACTATACTATACTATACTACATACGGTATTACATCATTCACATTATTCCTAAAAGAAAATACAGTTTGGAGAGCCTGTTTATGAAATACATCAGAATCAGAATCAGCTTTGTCACATCACAGGTTTAAAGGTGTAAAACAGTAGTGAAATTAGTTTTTATGCAAGCTCCATCGTTTTTTGGTTATTTCCATAAAAGAGAAAGGGAAGAAGAAGAAGGGGGCATTTGCGTAGTATATCTATCTATACATTTATGTGTGCAATTTAAAAGAATCCCTGGCTAATAAGCCTTAATACATTAGAATTGCCCTCTATAACAAAGATTAAGAATTAAAAAAACACCTTAAATATTTGTCTTTATCCCTATGGAATGTATGGAATGCCTGTGCTAATAAAAACACATTTAAAATATATATTAAAGGAGCTACACCATGAATTAAAAAAAAAAATTTGATATTTAATATCATATGGTGTATGTCCCTCAAACCTTTTTCAAAAGGTTTGAGCCTATATCATCACTCAGATATACTCATCCCAAGTCAATTGTCTCTGGCTTATACAGCACTTTCAGCTGCAATACCAAAACGTCCTCTTGTGCAGGGGGGGGCTACTGAGCAATTCTGTCTGTTAATAAAAATAAATATTAAAAAAAAAAAAAAAAATTAAAAAAAAGGAAAAATTCTGCATAAAAAGAAGCATCTAAGAAAAATACAAAATCGAAAAAGAAACACTTTGAACATTTTTGAACAATTCCATCAAGTGTTTGAGGTGCCTGTTTCGGAGCCAAAATCCGAGCCCGAAGTATTTGTTCGTAGACCCCCACTTAGGGGGGGTAGAAAAAGTTTCGGAGCAATTCGGGCACTTTTCATTTAACATTGGGTTTGCCATCATTAATGTTTATGACATCATAAACATTTCCATTCTGAGATCGCCTGTTCAGACACGCCCATTCTGGAAATCCATGAAATGAGAAGGAATGACTGAATTAAAAAAAAAAACATTTTTTTGGGTATAAGAGACACTGGGGACCCCAAAAAATACAAAAAAACAAGAAAAAAGTGATTTTCATGGTGTAGACCCTTTAATCTTAGGAAGTATTACGTAGTTTTTTAGTTATGTTTAGGTTCTCCTCCTGATCCAGTAACCATCAAGTCAACCAATGGTGTTTGTAAAATGTAATGAATCTTGAAAAGAGCTTTATTGTGTATTACACCTGTCTGATCAACAAGCTCAGAATGTGTTGCTTTGTGCCACGTTGCAGATCAGCTATTTTTGACAAATTCTCAATAGAGCTTAAGTGGTTAGACTATTTTTTGACATCACCTCAGCCAGAGAAACCGATATTGTAGAACCTTTCATTGTGGTTATGTCTGTTCTTCAGTGTCAGGTTAGTAATTAACAATACTGGAATTCAGTGGCATTCACAGTTCAGTCATAGTTTAGTCTACTATCTGCCATTTCAAACTCCATTTAGCAAGTTGACACAGATTTGATTAGGGTGGTCTGAACTGAATTTCCTTCAGCCAAAGTACCAATTGGGAAGATAATCCTGGACAATATAGGAGTGCACTGGAACTTCCATGTCACACATAGGCCTCAGATCAACAGTCTTTATCAGGGAATCAAGAAGGTTTTATTTGTCACTAGCTTATCCTATCTTACATTTGGGAGTGGTGCGCATGCGAAAAATTGTCGGGTCATTCATGACTGTGATACAAGCTATCATCTACCGACTACTCAGAAATTACAAGTGGTGATTCAGTGACCACAAGAGAAACCTTGCTTGCCCACTGGGTTTCCCTGTTTTGGGATAATGTTTTCTTTTAGAAAATGTTCATTTCGTTTTTTTTTTTAGTTAGATATCATCTTGATTCTTGTCCCTAGCCTGACCCCCCCCCCCCCCCCCCTCTATAATCTCCAACCAGTTTATTTTCTTCATGAGAAAATCATCAGTCTGACAGCTTCAATTTGCAATGGGAGAATCAATATGTTCTCTGCCCTCTCCTCTATCACCCTATGCCTGTTGAAGAGTGACAACTGAATCATCACTTATTAATATAGGTATCTATTTATCTCCGTTGGGGATCAACGTTGGGTGTCATCATAGCAGCAGCACCGCAGTAGGCATGAAACGCGGGACAGATGCAGGTATGAATAGACAAATGCAATTAAGAATTTCTTTACTCTTATTCTTCTATTCTCTCCTCTACTTCCTGTCTCTGTCATCCCCTCTTTCTTGCTCCTGTCTGTAACCTCATGATACTATAAATAACAATTGCAAATAGGCAAGTCAGAGAGGGCATTGAGAATAGAAGCCCTGTTAACAGGAGGCAGAACCATATGATTGGCTCCTTGACACTCCAGTACCCTGGTGACCACCAATCGGCTGTATAGGAGGCGGAGTTACAAAATATGATTGCCAGGAGGAAGCTAGCCACTGATGTAATGTCATGCAGTGTCACTGGAGGGCACTGTGGGCTGTTTGTTTCTAGTGACCCCAGTGTAGTACCTTTCCCATTCCAGACTTCATCCCCTATGGCAGTGGTCAAAGACCCCCAAAATGTATTTGGCTGTGGACTCCCATCTGAAAAATTTTGTGCCAGGGACTACAATAAGATAAGGTGTCGGTTAAAAATGTAAAAAAATATATATATAAAAAAATAAAAATAAATCTTTAAATAGCAGATCTACAAGTTTGCAACGCGTCGCATTGGCTATATAGCAGACTGGCTATTTCTGAACAGGGGAAGCATAAAATAGGGTTAAAGTGGTCAAACTGATTTTGAAGCTATATTAACGAATTTTTCCGGGGACCCCCTGGAATCCCCTCAAGGACCCCTGGGGGTCCCCGGACCCCACTTTGAGAACCATTGCCCTATATACATCCTTGATTCATTTTTGTGTGTCAAAAACATCACACTGTATTATTTATAACTTTCTCTCAAATAAAAACCCAGAATGAACAAATGCATTCACACTAAATTTAAATGAGCAACAGACGCACAGATGCACATGCACATGCACATGCACATGCACATGCACATGCACATGCACATGCACATGCACACGCACACGCACACGCACACGCACACGCACACGCACACACACACACACACACACACACACACACACACACGTGCACACATACACACAAGTGCACAAAGTCAACAATCCTCTTGTTTATATATCAAATTTAACATGTTTGAAAGGCTGTAATTTCAATGTTAAAAAGTAGTTAAGTCAGACTTGTCTACTGCTCCCACACACTCTACTGAACACCGAATTAAAACACAAAACTAGCATTTCCTGCGACAAATGAAAGTGAATTTAGTCTTGCATTTAATGACTTGTTTTTACATTTAAATGGGACAGCACATTAAAATCAACAACACCACACGTTTTTTGTGCCATTTTCCCTTCAAAGCACTTTGACTGCCTTAATGGCCATGATAAGTTCAGAGCTGTCACAGCAGATAAATGGGAGTTGATCTGAGATGTGAGCTGGCTTAGCTGAGCAAAGTGCTTATACCTACTGTGAGAGCCTAGTCATCTAACACAGTGGTTCTCAAAGTGGGGTCCGGAGACCCCCAGGAGTCTTCGATGGGGTTCCATGGGGTCCCCAGCAAAATCAAAATGTGTTAATAAATTTGAACCCCTTTATCCATATTTTATATGTTGGCTATTAAAAAATAGCAGATCTACAAGCTCACAGCGCATCACTTTGTGCCGCGCTGTTTGTTTGTTTGTTTATTAAGGATCCCCATTAGTCTACACCTTAGTGGAGACTATTCTTCCTGGGGTCCTGTGAGCTTGTACATCTGCTATTTTTGTGTTTGAATAATTTTAAATTTGTTTAAGACAAATCTTCTCTTCTGGAGGTCCCTGGTACAACACATTTTCAGATGGGGGTCCGCGGCCCTTAGCATTAAAAGGTTTGAGAACCACTGATCTAACATTGTGATTCTAATATGTGGATTAGTTTCCCAAGGAGCCACTGTAGCTTAGTTGGTGAGTTCACCTGATGGAGTAATGGGCCTTTCTGTCTGGACATGGACAGTCTGTCTACATTTTATTACATTTCTACATTCATTACATTTTATTACATTTCTATTTATGTAACAGTCTGTCTAGCTACTTTACACCACTTCACACCCATCAGTATCATATTATGACCCAATCCAATTAATAATTAACAACAAGTGTTTGCAATCACAAGTACTACACAAGTACTAAATACAGCACTAGAGTCCTTATGTCTCCCTTATCAGAGAGATGCTTCGGTTTATATTATGCCATCCATACAGTCTCTACTGTCATACGTTAAAGATTCACAGACTTCATTAATAAGATTTCTAGTCTTCTGACTATCCCAGATGATGCCTTTTGGCTACTTTTACTCCACTACAATATTTGAAAACTTTTGATAATAGCTGATCTACAACCTCACAACTCGTCGCATCGTGACGCGTTGGGTGCTTGTAGATCTGCTATTTTCAAAAGATTTTTTATACATTTTGAAAACTTGTGAAACGGGACATTCTGCATAATGAATACTTTACAGAACCGGGGACCCCCCAAAATAATCATATTAGAACCGGGGACCCCCCAAAATAATCATATTAGAACTGGGGACCCCCCAAAATAATCATAATTGAACTGGGGACCCCCATAATATTTGAACTGGGGTCTGGGGACCACCCCACCCTGACAACCACTTGGAATGTAGGAGTTCTGTTGAGGCATTAGTTTGACTCAGTTCCACAGATTTATGTTGTGAAAATAGCAGATCTACAAGCTCACAACGCCTCACAACGCGAGGCGTTGTGAGCTTGTAGATCGTCTATTTTCAAATTGTTTGCCTCTTTCTTACATTATTTGACAATTTGGCCAATGTTTGACCAGTTTTGATAGTATGTTGATGACATTTGATGCAGTGATTGTCTTTTTATTTTCTAGCTTTTTTTTAAATGTATTTAAAAGGTCTTAAAAGTCGTTAAATTGTCACTTCACTGTCATCTGGGGACCCCCCAAAATCACGTGGGGACCCCTCTTGGGGGTCCCGACCCACAGGTTGAGAACCACTGGGTTAGCAGAACATGTCTGTCTTTCTGTTCCAGGATTCCTTTGGCGTTTTCATTACAAAGTGGCAGCAGCGCTACTGCAGCGCCATCTAGTGGTGGTTCTCAAAAAAGCACCATGCACAGTGGCGTAGCTCTGAAGATGGGTTGAAGGCAGCAGAGAGTAAACTTCTTTATTTATGTGGTGGACTGAGTGATTCGACAACAATTAATCCAAATCAACATGGACCGTAATCATAACAGCTCTGACTAACTACAGCGAGTATAGCAAACCAAACGGAGCTGAACGTTTACAGGCATCTCATTGGACTCCTATCTAGATTAGATTTTTCCCTTCTTTTCAGGCATGTGACTGGACACTCGCTTGGTCCTGAACCAGGAAGTGGAGGAAGGTAAACATTGATGTTTTGCATTCTAATCGTGTTATAAAGCTTTTAGAGGTTATTATACACGTCTCTTTTGTAATAACCTTTTTTATTACACATTAAAACATTTACGTAAGAGAAGAACAAGGGGTTTTTAATACTGTAAACATGATTAGTGACTGACAACGTTAAATGATCTAACAGCAGCAGCCGCAGCGATCCAGTGTAAATCTAGCCTAGGATCACAAGACGCAGGGCTGTCACGATAATGACATGTTACATGACGATGCATTCACTCAGACAATTGCGATTACCGATTTAATTGTGTTTTTGTCGTTGAAAATTACATTTTTTGTTTGGCTTTTAGGCTTTGAAGTTGCACATGTCAAATATGACACATAACATAAATATACAAAGAAATAGCCGATCTAAGCTCACAACGCCTCGCATGTGTGCTTGTAGATATGCTATTTCCACTATTTTTTTAAAATGTTTGAAAATATGAACCTTTTTCAACATGGAAACGATTATGACAAAAAATAATCGCGATTAGACGATTGTGTAATAATTGTGACAGGCGGCAGGCCTAACAAGACTGTTATCGGTCATAATGATATGACTGTCATATAATATATGACAGTCTTGTATCAAAGCTAGATGAAATCCAGAACTTCGAGTATTAAAATTCCAATATGTATCATTAAATGACCGACAGGAAGGAAGGAACAATCGTGACAAACATTGATTGATTGATTGATTGATTGATTGAATACTAGCGGTTTGCAAAAAGAAAGCACAGGAAAGTACAGTTCAATACATGCTCATATCACTTCAGAATGAGTAGTGTGTGTTGTTACTTACACTTTTCTCCTGAGCCACTGTCCTGTAACTATAATTAAGTCATTTAAGTATTTAATGTAATTGTAAGTGTTAATTGTGCCTCTCCCTGTCTCTAAATTAACATCCATAACATTTAATGAGTCTCTCTCTAGAATAGATGATCAGTCCATAGTACATAGTCTGTATATAATTATTATTGGTGTCTCTCTGAATTGACTCTAGATGACCAGTCCATAACCTGTATATATTTATTATTGATGTCTCTCTGTCTTGACACTAGATGACCAGTCCTTAATCTGTATATATTAAATATTGGTGTCTCTCTGTCTGATTCTAGATGACGGTTCATAATCTGTATATATTTGATGGCAATGGGATCTGTCTCTACTACAGTGAATGGAACCGCAAGAAACAAGCAGGAATCTCTAAAGATGAGGTCACTTACATGATAAAAAAAGATAATTATGTTAATGGTTATGATCTGAATGATGATGATAATAATTATAATAGTGATAATGTTTATATCATAATGATAATGTTGGTAATGATAAAATATGAAATCTACTTTGTCATGTTATTTCTCTATCAGGAGTTTAAGTTAATGTATGGGATGCTGTTTTCCATTCGCTCCTTCGTCAACAAGATGTCTCCTCTGGATATGTATCCTTCACACAACTTAATAATAATGCCCAAACTGAACTCCTATCTATCTTTTGTTTTGAAGACGCTAAGATGTGAAATAACACTTTTTAAAGTGTTATGTGTGTGTAGAGCTCTCTCTCAAAGACCCTCCAGTGCTTGTAAGTGCTCAGATTTCCCCCTGTCCTCTTCACAATAGAATGACAGGTAGAAACACACGCACGCACGCATGCACGCACGCGCACACACACACACACCTCTGTTTTTCTGTGTCTTACTCCAGTGTTATCCTTAACTCTCTCCGTCTGTTTGTAGGAAGGATGGATTCTTGTCGTTTCAGACCAGTAGATATAAACTTCATTATTATGAAACTCCAACAGGACTGAAGTTCATCATGAACACCGACCTGTCGGTCCCCAACGCCAGAGAGACTCTACACCACATATACAGCACGGTAACACTGTGTGTGTGTGTGTGTGTGTGTGTGTGTGTGTGTGTGTGTGTGTGTGTGTGTGTGTGTGTGTGTGTGTGTGTGTGTGTGTGTGTGTGTGTGTGTGTGTGTGTGTGTGTGTTTTGATATTGTACTGTATGTACTTCTGGGGTCATATTCACAAAGTATTTTATCCTACAATACAGAGTTCCCCTAAATTAAACTAAAGTTTATAGAATAGTTTTGCCAGTAAAGTATTGGTTAAAGGTCTTTCTGTGTCTCTCTCAGCTCTATGTAGACTACACCTACAGTAAAGCATTGGTTAATGATGGTCTGTCTGTCTGTCTCTCTCTCAGCTCTATGTAGACACTACATACAGTAAAGCATTGGTTAATCGTTAATCTCTTTCTGTCTGTCTCTCTCTGCTCCTATGTAGAGTACTAGCACTAGAATGTCTGTGATATTACATACATCTCATGTATTCCAAATACACAGCCATAGATCGGTCCTATCCCCGCCCACCGCCCGGGTAGCAGACTGATCACGGCGGGGTTTAAATTGGCCCCGCTGCGTGTGTACTCACCCAATAATTAATTGCTGCGACCTGGAGTCAGATATCGTCTTCTAGTTTCATATCCATTTGGAAGTTCTGGCAGAAAACATGTGTTTAGAAAAATATCTCCACTTTTCCACGAGTTGCACACAGACATAATTCTCTGCCCGGACCCAAAATGACTGCTGGACTGAACATATGAAAACTTCCTTTGGGAACAGTCTACGTTTGGGAAGCACAAACGTATGGGGCACTCAATTGACAGGTGCGTTGCGATTGGTGTGGGGTAATTAATCACACCTGTCAATTGTGTGACCCATACCGTATACGTATATGGAAGGAAGTTTTCATTTGTTCACTAGTGCAGCAATCATTTCGGGCCCCATCAGGGGCACTGAATGCTATCCGTGTGCAACTCGTAGAAAAGTGGAGATATTTTACCAAACACACGTTTTCTGCCAGAACTTTCTAATGTATATGAAACTAGAAGACAATATGTGACTCCAAGTCGCAGGAATTAATTATTGGGTGAGTACACACACAGCGCTTCAAATATAAACGCCACCGAGATCAATCTGCTACCCGAGCGGGGATAGGACCGATCTATGGGCTGTGTATTTCGAATACATGAAATGTATGTAACATCACAGCCATTCTAGGGCTAGTAGAGTGCATATAGTAAAGCATGGGTTAATGGTCTCCCCCTCTCTCTGTCTGTCTCTCTCTCTGCTCTTTGTAGAGTACTGTACATACAGTAACGCATTGGTTAATGGTCTCTCTCTCTGTCTGTCTGTCTCAGCTCTATGTAGAGTACATACAGTAAAGCATTGGTTAATGGTCTCTCTCTCTGTGTCTCTCTCTCTGCCTCTCTCAGCTCTATGTCGAGTACATCGTGAAGAATCCTCTGTGTGTGTTGGGACAGCCTCTGCAGAGTGACCTGTTTACTTCCAGACTGGATGCTTTCATCAGAGCGCTGCCTTACTATAGCCCCAGAGCAGCCTAATGCGCACGCACGCTCACACGCACACAGCACACACAAGCCAGTGGTGGACAATGTACTCAACCCCAGTATTTGAGTCAAAGTATAGATACTCCTGGTCAAATGTAAGTGAAAATTGCAGTCTGTCTGCTTTTAAGAATTCAAAAGTACAAATTACATGTAGATTATCTTTTTAATATCAATGCATTATTGTATTTAAATGTAGACATTCCTTAATTACAGTACACAGGTAAATGTACTTTGTTACTGTCCACCACTGACAGTCTTATCATGAGTAAATGATTTGTACAGTGATGTGTTAGTAATTCTGTTTGATAGTAAATGTATGTTTCCTTCATGTCAGTAAACTATACCATGAACACAATGTTTTACTGTGCCTGTGTCCAGTAAAGAAAAACTACGGAATTATGCAAACATTATACTAACAGATATACACCCACCCCATTGACAATACAAATAATTCAGGCAGGCAGGCAGGCAGGCTCTTGCCTGCTTTTAAAAGATAACACAGTTGCAGCAGGTCATCAGGAAGGCTGTTCCAGAGAGTAGGAGGTCTTGACGTCAAAGCCATGCCCCTAGTTGAAGAAATGTTCCCAAAAATTAGATTTTAATAAAACAAATATATGTTCCCAAATTTTTTAGTCTGGGCATTTACTCACATTGTTACCAAGCATAAACTGATGCCGGAAAAGTACCAATTCATTCAAAGAGGAAGAAATACAAGCATACCTAAAAATACATTTCTTTTTTACACATTTACATTACTAAATTGATTTAAACAAATCAATAGGATTTCGGAATGGAAAATGTATTTAGGATCTTCTGACCTCATACTTTGGTACTTTATCTATGCACCTTCACCAGATTCAGACGTTACCCTATCTATAGTGAGGAGACCAATGCCTGATGGTCTGAGAGTTCTTAGTAAACAGGCCAGAGATGTATTTAGGAGCTAGACCGTTTAAGCCAGGGGTTTGAAAGTAAGTCTGGCCCCGGGCCAATTTGATTCTAATTCATTAAGAACATAATCAAAGGCTAATTTAAGTAATTGATTGAGAACAAATATTGATTGAGAACAAATGTTGCCTATGTGATTAGTAGCCAGATGACATGCAGCGGTTCTTACCCTGACTCCCCATTAATTAATTCCCACTCTATAAACCAATTAATTTAGATACTGCTCAGCTGTACCCAAATTAATTGGTGCAATTGCTTTCTAATTGGCTATAACTGCAGTAACTGTAGGTTAATAAAGCCTTCCCTACCAGTTATTTCAGGAGCTACAGTAATCTCTATTCTACTTAATAGTGACAGTTGAATATGAAATAGACTTTCCTTTCCTCTCTGTTCTACTTCCTGACCCCAAATTCTCTCTTTCCGCTTCTGTCTGAAACCCAAAGTGATGTATAAATAATAATTGTATATATAAATAATATATAAGCCCTATCAACAGGAGCCAACATTAGCTATGTTTTGGGGTTTTCCCCCCAAGGATGGCGGCGACCCCCAGCAAGCAGTAGGCTACAACCATAGAGTTAACTTAAAAATAAGGCTCCTCAACACAGGAGGGACGCTTACTGAACGCATCGCTTGCGACCGATGTAATATCATGTAGTGCCACTGGAGGGCACTGTGGGATGTTAGTTTAGTGACCCATGAATGAGGGGGCTATAGTGCTTTTAAAATACTGTAGGCCAGGAGTCTTCAACAGGGGGTCCTCAGTTACTACAGGGGGGCCGCCAAATCTTTGTGTGATACCATTTTTTTAAAACCACTTGAACCCTAGCATCCCTTTTCTGAGGAGAACTTTAGCCAAAAATCGCCATGCGAGGCGTTGTGATTTTAGCTACTGTTGTAGCTACTGTGATTGTAGCTTGTAGATCTGCTATTTTTGGGAAAGAGGTATAGGTTTAGAGGGGGAAAAAGCAGACCAAGTACAGAGTGAAAGGTCAAGTTTATTTAGTGTTGACGGTTTAAGTGGTTAAATGTCTGAAAATCCACATTAACATGAATCTATAACATACACTGATGACAGTGCTGTCAAACAAGTCTATGAAGCTATCTATGAAATCTATGATTTTTATTTTATTTTATACAATATATAATGGGGGTCCGTGATTCATCTCTCACAGCCAAGGGGTCCTTGGCCTGAAAAACCTTGAAGACCCCTGCTGTAGGCTATATGTGTTATTTCCCTGTGTAGTTCAAAAATCGTAAAGTGTTGATTTGTGAGGATTATCTTGTTGAACAAAACGTGTTAATATCATAAGCATCTGTTGCTACAGAGCTTATTTTCATACTCATCTGAAACGCAATGCACATAAGTGACAGGTGACAATATTTTGTAGGGAACAACACATTATGTTTGAATTGCTTGTTGTGAAAGGTTTGTCACTCATTGTTTTAGGGCGTACACACCAGTGGTGGAAAAGGTAGCCTACTAATTTTTTTTACTTAATTAAAAGTATCAATACCACAATGTAGAAATACTTTGTTACAAGTAAAAGTTCAGTGTTCAAAATTTACTTGAGTAAAAGTATAAAAGTATTGGAATCAAAATATACTTAAAGTACCAAAAGTAAAAGTTCATAATGTCCCATTTCACATGTTTTCAAATGTATAAAATGTGTACAAATCTTTTGAAAAGAGCCCAAGTTTAAATAGGGCCGAAGTGGTTAATGTATGTTGTGTAACAATAATCTAAATCCACAAAGAAACTAAAGTTTTCAAATAATTGAATTGGAGTGGAAAAGAAGTAAAAGTATTGAAAATTGGAAATACTCCAGTAAAGTAAAAAATACTTGTACTTAAGTACAGTACTTAAGTACAGTATTGTTTCATTTTATTTATGAAATACTTTTGAAAAATGTTGGAATTGTTTTTAATTGATGAAAAGCTGTGATTTTTTGGGGGGGTTAAACTTTTTTAAATCTTTTTGAAATATGTATCCTTTTTAAATGTAAGAAATGGAAAAAAGGAGATATTTACTCGCGACCCATACAAAATTGGTCCGCGTCCCAAAGATGGGTCCGTGACCCACTGTTTGGGAAACGGTGGTTCACAGAGTCTGATGTCAGAAGGGAGGCTTGGTGCCAGGAGGTGCTTGATGAGAGGAAAACAAAGCTCTGCCTCTGGTCATGTGCTCGTCTGTCTGGGTTCTACCAAGGTCACTTCCTGATATCCATCCCCTCGTCAATACCCGGGCTTCCAGGGATCGATACTGTTCTCATCCCAAGTCATCCTCCCAGCCATGGCACCACAGCTGCTGGGACACACTCAGTGATGGACAGTAACTGTTTACTTGAGTACTGTAGGCCTACTTAAAAGTTTTACTTTGCTTGAGTATTTCTATGTTTGGATACTACACTTTAAAAACAAATATTGTACTTCTACATTTCCAGGAAGGGAAAAAGTACGGTATGAATGAACCACTCGAGCCCTATTTCAAATATGGAAAAAATAGCAGAACTACAAACCTACAATGCTTCGTAATATGACACGTTGTGGGCTTGTAGACCTGCTATTGTCACAATGATTGAATGATTAGATGTTTTTAATTTTGGGAGGGAAATGTCTTAAGTCAGTAAAACAGTGAAAAACTCACAAATGGGCCAGGAAGGAGCCAAGCTTGCAGGAAAAAATATGAAGATTTTAAATGAAGGCAGCTTATACAGTCTTTCTGAGCTGTTTCCCTTACATATTCTGAAAACTCCACCCTTCTATTACCAATCAACCAACTACACTATTCTAGCAAACCACCTACGATGCTCCCTGTGTTCTAAACAATCGGCTAACAGGATTAACAGGCACCGCACCCCTCAATCTTCAGGCACCAATCACACAACTACACAACTACTTAAACAGGCCGCTCCTCCATTACGGCATCTTCCTGTGCAGAGTGACAAACAAAAATATATTACACAGATTCCAGTCAAACCAGAATGTGTACCTTCTGTGTGACCGGGAATCTACATGTTACAAGCATAACAATACATTTCAATATGAATGTGTACAGCTGAACAAGTTAAACATAATGATGGGGAAAGTTATTCTCCAAGAGGCTGCTCTATGACATTTGTAATTTGTACTTTTCAATACTTTTTTCTTTAAAGCATGTGCTTAGGAATACTATAATAATATTTTTTTAAAGCAATTACTATGTCTAGCCTAATGTAACTCAAGTACAAATATGACTTGACAACTTTCACTTGTAATTGAGTAGCTAATAATAATATGATATATATATTTATATTTTAAAGATATTTTGGGGGCTTTCCTGGCTGTATTGATTGTACAGTGGATTTGACAGGAAACGGATAAAGAGTCGGGAGTTCTCAAAGTGGGGTCCGGGGACCCCCAGGGGCTGGGGGGGTTCCAGGGGGTCCCCAGTAAACGTACTTAACATAGCATCGCAATTTTTTTTAACCACTTTATCCATTTAAACGTTGGCTATTAGAAAATAGCAGATGTACAAGCTCACTGGGAGCTTGTACATCTGCTATTTTTTTTATTTTTTTGTGAAAAATATCTAAAATGTTTGGAAAACTTTGAATAATCTTTTCAGATGGGGGTCCGCGGCCAAATACACATCAATTTGGGGGTCCTTAACTTGAAAAAGGTTGAGGACCACTGGTCTATACTTTGACTCAAGTACAAAGGTTGAGTCCACCACTGGCGACACTCTGCTCGCTCCCTTTTTACTGTCGTCATCCTCTTGCCCTGTTCTCAGCAGCAATGCATCACCTCAGGGAGGAAGTGACTGTATGTTGTGGGCTAATAATGGATATGGATCTCAAATCCCTGATCATGTTAATTCTATGTCTACTCGGGAATGTGATCTATTGTTTTTGTGGTGTATCGATTGACAGTTATGTAGTTTCTCAAGTGTTGTGGCACCAGCATTCACCATAACACACACGTGTGTACATGCACAGATAAGCACACATTCTTTATGCATGTAGTTTGTGTACAAAATGTGTTATAGTATACACCTCCAGGTAAGGACACCACACACACGCGCGCACACACATGTCACCCCATACAGCGCGCACTCTCGCACACACGCACACACACACACACACACACACGCGCACACACGCACACACACACACACACACACACACACACACACACACACACACATTCCTTCAGATGAAGCCAGCACAGTCAGGGTGAGGTATTGGCTGCAGTATGAATGGGATGATTTATTCATAGCTGGTGGCAGTAACTCAAAAAGCCATTAGCAGCCATTAAAATGGAGACACCTCACATTACTCTAGCATGAATAATAAATGCAGAATAGATGCAATGACGGCGAGTGTCTGTGTGTGTGTGTCTGTGTGTGTGTCTGTGTGTGTGTCTGTGTGTGTGTGTGTGTGTGTGTGTGTGTGTGTGTGTGTGTGTGTGTGTGCACGTGCATGCATGCGTAATCTGCGTATGTGTGTGTGTGTGTGTGTACGCGGGCGTGCACGCCTGCATGTGTGTGTGTTGTAGTGTGTGCGTGTGACGTGCGTGCATGTTATTGTTCACTCTAGTCAGACCTGTCTAATAAGAAGAGCTAGTCAATTCTGCGGGGTGTGTGTGTGTGTGTGTGTGTGTGTGTGTGTGTGTGTGTGTGTGTGTGTGTGTGTGTGTGTGTGTGTGTGTGTGTGTGTGTGTGTGTGTGTGTGTGTGTGTGTGTCAGCCCAGAGGAGTCTGTGGTATTCTGGCCAAATCTCACCTGCGATAGACCTTGTGCCCTTTCAGAGTGAGCTGGCAGACAGAAGCATCTGCGTCAGACATTATAAAATGATGCATTTGCCCTAACACACCAGTACACTGACCCTTGTTCAGAGGGAAATGCAGAGCATAGAGTGAACACAATGATGCCATGATATATGCCAGTGGTTCATGGCCATGATAACTACTTAAATATACTTCTTGTATCACGAACAGTGAAAATAGCAGATCTACACGCACACAACGTTGTGCGCCACATTGTGGCATGTTGTGAGCTTACAGATCTGTTTTTTTAAGTTACACACTCGTAAGGGGCTACTTGGAACCTCCGGATGGAACCATGAGGGTCCCTGGACCACACTTTGAGACCCACTAGTGTAGCAGAGTGTTTCCAGTGAGCCAACATGCACAAAATCAGCACTCTGACTCTGTTTGACCCGAATGGAACCTTCATTAGTATCATTGGTTACACCTGTGAAGGAGGAAGTACCTGTACCTGCCCTCAATCACCTGGCCACGCCTTTGCTCCCTCCTATGTCTCTGCTCTTTACAGCCTCTGTGGAGAGTGCTGCTGCACCAAGCCCCCAGAACCCAGTGGTTGCATTGAAGCGCATTGGACATGCTGGCCATTCATAGGTACTGCAGCTCAAAACGGCCTGGGCCACTGTACATGAACAGGGAAAACGGTTTTCGACCAATGGGCTCGACTCACAAGCTTGCGCACGAGCTTGCGCACAGGGCTGTGCACTGAGGTGACGCAAAACACGTCCCTGAGGTGACGCAAACACGTCCCTGAGGTGACACAAAACGCAGAAGCCCCAAATAGGCCTCGTCCATCACATTTCCCAACCCGGAAGAAGGGGTGATTTCGGCCCATGGGCTGGGTGAGCAACTCAATGCAAGTGGATTGGAGGGGATTTCCGGTGCCCTCTCTATTATTTTTAACTCTATGTGCTGCACACAGTAAACCCCTGAGTGTTAATTCAACTACAGAGAGTGTACAAGTGTAACCAATTGTGTACAGTGCACACTCAGTGTTGCAAATGGATAAATAAACACTGAATTTGACTTTGTGTTGCCAGCTCATGGGAGTGTTTGTGATCATGTTTACCGTCAGCAGTGTGATCTCATCACTGGCTGACGGTTTTTGTTTCAATTTCACTTTCTCCGTAATGATCACAAAATACCGGGTGATGATGATGATGATGATGATGAGAGAGGCTACTTGTGTGACCGTGTTTCAGATAGTCGGCACCGACAAGTCTGTCTGACCGACCGTGTGTGTGTGTGTCGACTCTGCATCTTTTTGTGTGCATGTGTGCGTTTGTGTGTATTTGTGCTTATGTCATAGCCGGCTCCAGCCTGACGGATGACGTCTTGATGTGTGTGAGTCAATCTTCTCCTTTAGCTGAGTTAGTCATGTCTGCTGCAGACCAGACCTACCTGGCTCCAGCTCTCACCACCACTCATCATCTCACATGAAAGAGGGGGTGGGGGGGACTGGGGTGGATGATACGTTAGAGTGGCCCACCTACCTGACCACTTAGCAACAGGCTGCCATTAAGTGGTCAGATGGGTGGGCCACGAACACTTGAGATCTTCAAGTGGGCCCTGATCCAGACAAGTTTGAGGACCACTGGGATAGAGAACTAACAGGAGATTCTAAAACTTGGCAGAAGTGAAGGTTGAATGCAGTAGAGCAGGGATTTGATAGTTTGTTGTTCTGGGTGTTAAAAGGAAGCTCAAGGAAAAGGGAGAACTGAGACACTGACTGAGCACACCAAGTACAATTTACAATTTAGACAGTATAGGCAGACACCATTCTCCAGAGTGTACAACTGCGAGATCAGAGTAGGCCGAGCTCAGTGCAGTTCATTTTTATTTTCGGATATTGGACACATAACATGTGCCTCAGACAAACTAGGATACAAGGTAAACAATAACACCAAACCTAGCATCTGTCTAAACAACATGCTATCTAAAAATATTCTTATAACATTTGTTGTCAAGAAACTATCAAAAACTTGAACAAGTAACCAACATTTATCAAAACAATAAACGACTAAACAGCAAAACCCTTAGTGTTAAAGGACCATACTACTAACTAGCCTACATGTCACATTGTCTAAGTCATGAGCTTTGATCATATAATGTACATAAACATACACCATTTCCGGTTTTACTTTTACATTTCCTCCAAAGTCATTAAAATCTCACCAAACCTAGCCTTGAAAACATGTAGGCATGTTTTTTTTGTGTTTTATTAGAGCTTTTTTAACCCGCACCTTCGAATCATTTTATTTTGATAAACGTAAAGTATATAGTCTGTGATTCACCATCAATGGCCTAAACATGGCACCCGTGTGTTCCTTTAACCACTTAAAGGTAGTGTAAGTGATATTCTTTGGTTAACACTTAACATTTAATTTAATAAGTACATCGGCTATTTTTGGCTGGTGTTCCCCCCCCCAGAATAGGGATGCTGGAGTTCAAGTAGTTAAACGTCAAGTCTGAAGTTATTTTCATTCTGTCCTAAAGGAAAAGGACATTCTTTCAAGTTTACATACTGTATCTCTTAGGGGGAAAGATTTACACATTTACGTACCGTAACATAAATGTAAGGTGCTATAAAGTAACAATGTAATTCAGGGCCTGAATGGTTGAGAACCGCTGTGCTAGACAGACTTGCTGGAGGCAACATCAAACCCCAAACGAATGGGAGCGAGTATCAAAGCGTTTACAGTTTTCACGCGGAACATTTTCCATTAACAAAGTGATACGGCTCTTTTTTTTCCCCCCTCCGCCTTTTGTTCCGACAAATCAGACATGAAGTCATGTATATACCCAGCAGCAAGTCAACAGAAATAGCTCTTACAGTACATGTGGCTCTGAGGTCATGGGCAGAGGGGAGAGAAATGATAACACACACGATGTGTCAGCAACCCATGTCTTGTACCGTAGGCCCACAAGCATTCTGCTTCTGCCAGTGGTTTTCTGCTCCCTCTCAGTGCTAGAAAGTAACTAAGTACATTTACTCAAGTACTGTACTTAAACACTTATGCCCTATATGGTTGAGCGGAGTCCCTCAGGGTCCTATACTAGTGTCTTCTGTTATTGTGAGGAAAGCTTTAGCTGAAAATAGGCGCGTTGTGAGCTTGTTGATCTGCTATTTTCTGCGAAAGCTTTTTCCACAATACAGATGCTGGAGCTGAAGTGGTTAAAGGTATAAGCGATATCTTTAAAACATAAGGTTTCTTCTTAAAACGTTAAAGCTTTATATTCTAATAGCAATGATTGCTATAGAGTGTTTATTCACTAACAGGGGATTCCAAATCTCTCCAGCTCTTTGATAAACAGAGAGCTCAAAACGCGGAAAGCTCAAACCTTTT
Source organism: Gymnoscopelus braueri (assembly GCF_963280865.1). Taxonomy (NCBI): domain Eukaryota; kingdom Metazoa; phylum Chordata; class Actinopteri; order Myctophiformes; family Myctophidae; genus Gymnoscopelus; species Gymnoscopelus braueri. The sequence continues at coordinate 25,734,702 of NC_137610.1, forward strand.
GTTTTGAGCTTGTAGATCTGCTACTTTAGCTATTTTTAAATTAGAATCTCGAAAGGTAACAGTTTTGGACATAGGAGGTTTCCACCCGACAGAGTGCTCCCCAGCCTCCAAGTCCAAGCATCAACCGGGGGACCCGCCGCAGTTGTAAAGGCATGCTGTGCCTTGCTCAAGGGCACTGTCAGGAGTGTGTACAGTATATATGCATACGTTTGTTGGTGTGAGTGGGACATGAGGTGAGGTGTGACCTCATGTCCTCTGGGGGACGGCCGGGCCGGGGGGTCGGGATGTGGTTTTAGAGGTGCAGACGCTGAGATATGGGATATATGTGCTGCCCTGCGCTATGTGCTGCTGACTACTGTAGCACGAACAATATGGTGGTGTGAATGTGAGCGTGTGTGTGTGTGTGTGTGTGTCTGTGTGTGTGTGTGTGTGTGTGTGTGTGTGTGTGTGTGTGTGTGTGTGTGTGTGTGTGTGTGTGTGTGTGTGTGTGTGTGTGTGTGAGAGAGAGAGAGAGAGAGAGTGCTGTTGCAGACTGTTTCACCATTAGAGAGACAGGCATCAGCACCACCAGCTGCTATAGTCAGCATTCTGACCACACACACACACACGCACGCATGCACGCATGCGCGCGCGCACACACACACACACACGCACACACACACACACACACACACACACACACACACACACACACACACACACACACACACACACACACACACACACACACACACACACACACACACACACACACACACACACACACACACACACACACACACACACGTTTGTATTATTGTACTTGTGAGGACATCAATCTTTTACGACGGCAAGTTTGTAAATACAATTTTTACCTTTTTGTAGTGTTGCCATGTTTTATCCTCAACCTAAAGCCTGAGTTATTCTTAGTCATGACGGTGTCACGCACCAAAAATAGCAGATCTGCTATTTTCGGTGCCTGACATTTAAGTATGAATTGGCCTAACTCCAACCCTAACCCCTAACCTCAACCCATAAATGCCTAATCCTCATCCTAACCCCAACCTGAATCTTTTCCTAATTGTAAGCTTAACCCCCAAATACATTTTAACCATAAAAACTATTTCTCTTGTAGGAAAATTGTCCTCGCTATGTTTATTTCTCAAATTCTACTATATACTTTGTGGGGACATTTGGCCCTCACAAGTACAGTAATTCAAGTACATATCACACACACACACACACACACACACACACACACACACACACACACACACACACACACACACACACACACACACACACACACACACACACACACACACACACACACACATGCACGCACGCACGCACACGTACGCGCACACACAGGCTTTCTCACTCTTTTTTTGTGCCGTTCTGTCCACTTTCTGCATCCGCTGAGAAAACAGCTGGTAAGCGAAACCTGAGGCCTGCCAGACTGATGATGATGTATATCCACTCTGCATCCAACCTGACTTGTGGAACAAAACTATTGATCGCCTCTCACCTTTGTGTGGAAGCAAGGGGACAAACCAGGAGCTGCACCGTAGCTGAACTGAGAGCCAACAGCAGGTGGCAGCAGTGAGTTGCTTACTAATGGCTTGAGTAATTATATTCATCCACAATGCTCTAGTGCTCAGTGCAGGAGTCAAACCCCATGCCATTATTGCGTTCACTTTGTTCTATTATTTTTCCATCTCTTACAGTCGTTGTAGCTTGTATAGGACATTGCAACCACATATTTTCTATGTTCACCCGTCCCTTCCCGACTTCCCTCCTTTCCACCCCTGCATCCTGGGACACCGGATCACAATAAAGTATACCTCCCCCCCACACACACACAAAAGAAAAATAAGACGAATAAATAAGTTAATACATTTTTTTTCTTTTTTTTTAGTTAAAGCTGCACTATGTAACTTTCCTCTTCTACCACGGATTTGAATCCGGTTTCCAGCACAAGTGCTGACATTTTTACCGTTGAGCTAATAGAGCCTGCCTGCTCAGGGGATAACCATAAACAGAAACCATAAACAGGATCGTGTCAAAGGTCATATCTCACCTAGACACAGGATCTAAATGTCACAATAGAACAGCAGGGAGACAAAACACAACCACGGTAGTTATATTGTATTAACAAACCATACAGATTGGACAAAATTAAAATGTATCCATGAAAAAAAGGTACATAGTGCTGTAATGTCATATTATCATTAACATCTTAGTGTTTTGCCAGTGCGTCTCGGCCCACAGGCTGAGAATGGCCTGGTTTGGCTCGTTTTACTGCAGTGGGACTGAGATGGATGTGGAAATGAAGACAGAGCGATGTCAGGCAGCAGGGGAGGGGATATTGAACACATGTCTATTGCTGGCCTGGCACTGCAGAGTGGTGGGGAACCACCACCAGCACAGCTGCTCTGTCTCCCAGATCCCCCCCCCCCCGGCCCCCCCACCCCCTACACACACACCCCTGACTCCTGTGTGAGAAATGGGAGAAGGAAGCAAGAGTTTAAGCAGTGAGAGAGAGAGAGAGAGAGGAAGGGCGAGCGACAGACAGACAGAACCAGAGATACACAAGAGAGGAGAGAGAGAGAGAGAGAGAGAGAGAGAGAGAGAGAGAGAGAGAGAGAGAGAGAGAGAGAGAGAGAGAGAGAGGGAGAGAGAGAGAGAGGGGGAGAGGGAGAGGAGGAATGGGGACAGAAAGAGTTAGACCGCCAATAAGGGTTATATAAGGACAAGAGTGTTCCATGGAACAAAAAAGAAAAAGAAAAAAAAGGAAGAGGGCAAGAAATGTTGTTTGGAATCAATCATTCCAGCCGACCCGTGGAAAAGTGCGGAATGCTGTGCTGACGTCATTTTAGAGCAGTGGACGTGTGTAATGACTGTGTATTTGAGTGTTCCGTGTATGTGTGTGTGTGTGTGTGTGTGTGTGTTTGTACTGTCTACTGTAAAAGGAAAGAGGGGGAGGGGGATAGAGATTATGTTCTAAGACTGTGTGTGTGTGTGTGTGTGTGTGTGTGTGTGTGTGTGTGTGTGTGTGTGTGTGTGTGTGTGTGTGTGTGTGTGTGTGTGTGTGTGTGTGTGTGTGTGTGTGTGTGTGTGTGTGTGTGTGTGTGTGTGTGCAAGTGGAAAAGCGCAAAGTGCTCTACTGACGTAACATGCCTAACAGTTTCCATATATAAGAGCAGCGAGCAGGCGCCAGGCCGGCACTCAACATGGCTACGTCTGGTACCTATCACACACACACACACACACACACACACACACACACACACACACACACACACACACACACACACACACACACACACACACACACACACACACACACACACACACACACACACACACACACACACACACACACACACACACACACACACACACACAATTTTGAATTCTTCCCTAAACTGGGTGTTGTGTTTTTGCAACAGGGGGGTAATCCGCTGCATAATGCTGCCATTGCCCATGGCATTGCCACCCACTGTTCTTAAATCTTCATCTTTTGAACAGCACATCTGCTCTACTTTGCCCCCCCCCCTCTCACCCTCCCTCCATTTCACTGCACTTCTCTCTCCTGGTCGTTGCACAAAGTGCCAGAAATATTGTCTTGTAAAATAGCAGTTGAGACGCTTATTAGCAGGACGTGCTTCTGTGGGCAAAGTACACAGTACAACCCTCCATGTTCACACATGGAACCAAAATGGACTCTGCTCAGGGAAGGATTAGCCCCTAGGCCAATTAACCCACATTAGGCAGTTGGGTGGGGCATGTAAACATACTACTTGACCCCACACACTACATATTGGTGCATCAAATCTATATAGGCTACGTGTGCCCAGCCTTGGGTCTGCTGCTCTGTTTTGCACCCTTTGAACCAGCTCTGTGTGTGTGTGTGTGTGTGTGTGTGTGTGTGTGTGTGTGTGTGTGTGTGTGTGTGTGTGTGTGTGTGTGTGTGTGTGTGTGTGTGTGTGTGTGTGTGTGTGTGTGTGTGTGTGTGCGTGCGTGCGTGCGTGCGTGCGTGTGTGTGTGTGTGTGTGTGTGTGTGTGTGTGTGTGTGTGTGTGTGAGAGACTGTGTGTGTGTGTGTGTGTGTGTGTGTGTGTGTGTGTGTGTGTGTGTGTGTGTGTGTGTGTGTGTGTGTGTGTGTGTGTGTGTGTGTGTGTGTGTGTGTGTGTGTGTGTGTGTGCGCGTGTTTGTGTCGAGTGTGTGGTATAGTCCTACTATACAGCATGCTATTATGTAGAGCGGAGCATACTGTAATTAGACAATTGCCAATTGGAAACACTTGGGAATCAATTAACCCTGGCACTGCTCTCTGAGTCATTCACCCTGGCTCCACATACAGCCTTCTTAATTGAGTTAGGCTAGGCTTGTCTTTCTTAAAATAAATAAAAGTCATTTAGATTACATGTTATTTAGACTGATGCAAGGTTATTGGGGGGGTCATCCCATATGTTCCCCAAGTTCTATGTTCCCCAGGTTCTATGTTCCACGCTTACCTCAAGTTTAGGGTTAGGGTTAGGGTTCATCATCATCACCACCATGGCCTAGAAAACGAGGACCCGTTCTCCTCATCCATTCATTTGCTCTCCTTTTGAACTAGCTGAACGAGCTGAACTCTCTCATCTGTGTGCCTGCTGGTGACTGTGGAGGCCAAGATGTGAGTTGAAGAGTCGGGGGCAGTCTGGGCACGGTAGTGTTGGAGGTGGACGGGGTAACATAAGACGTCGGTGTCTTTGTTGACGCTTCGCTTCCGCTGCTTGTGCCCGATCGGTCTCAAGTTTCTGAACACCATTGGCAATTGCTGCCAATGTATTTTTGAGTAGCTGTTTAATTTGGTCTTTCAGCGGTCTCTTGGGTCCCCCTACTAGCAGCTTAGAGCCATGAGCCAGTTCACAAAACAGGGTCTGTTTGGAGAGGGATGAGTCTTCCATGCAACATAAATGACCAAGGAAGCGCAGATGGTTCTTGGGGATGAGCGCTTCCACGCGTGGGAGACCGGCACGGGTTAGAATGACATTGTTAGTGATGCGTTCTTCCCAGCCGATTCCCAGGATTGCCCGCAACTTTTGCTGGAGAAACCTCCTGATGTTCTTTCGGTAGAGAGTCCAGCTCTCTGACCCATAGAGAAGGGTTGGGGTCACAACAGCTCTGTAGACACTGGTTTGTGCGGACAAGCCATGCTGTGATAGAGCTTGCCCGAATGCTTGATGGGCAGAGCCAATCCTGTTATTTATGTCCTCGCTACGCTAGGATCGTTGGTGTTGTTGATAGACACGAGGTAGCAACATTTTAAACCTATTCAACCGAGTTGGCATGGATGGACATGTTGGGGAGGCTGGGGAGGATGTGCAGGATGGGATTGCGCCCAGGATTTTTGTCTTTCCAACATTGACCTCCAGGCCTGCACTCTCATACAGTATGCTTCCACAACAGCATCAGTAGAATCCTGTATAGGTCAGCAGGGGAGTAGGCTGGGGCACAACTGTCATATACTGGAGGTCTGAGATGGTCACTTCAGATGTCTTTGATCGGGCCTTCAGACGTCGCAGGTTAACCCATTCAATCCGGGAACACATACTGTGTCTTTTTTTCCTTTTTTTTGTTTTGTTGGTAAAACCATTATTTTATACTTAAGGCTATTCAAAAATAGCACTACCACTATTTTTGAATAGCCAAAGCAATCTAAAGTGACACAGATGCATTCCCGGATTGAATGGGTTAAAAAGACCACTGTCCACCCGCTCCGAGATGAGATTGAGACGTATTGACGCGTAACAGAACAGCTGCAAGATAGAGCGAGAAGAGCGTATAGGTGCGAGCACACATCCCTGCTTAACCCCGGTGCCAATGCATGGGAATGATGGTGAAACAGAGGCGCCATGGATGACGGAGCCCCTCATTTCATCGTGCAGACCCCGCACTAGATGGACAAAGAGTGGGGGGCAGCCGAACCTCTCGAGCGCTCCCCAGGTAAGCAGGGAACATATAGAACCCGGGGAACATAGAACCTGGGGAACATATCCTAGTTTACAGAGGCACTACACTGTCTCTCTTGATGTATGTGATTACCTTGTGTTTATGAAAATGTGCACCTGCCCAAAATAGGGACGCCGGCTTAGATGAACACGCAAGGATTTTTAAAGGTGTATTAGCCTAGTACGAGCAAGCAAGGCACTGCAAGCGCTCAGCAAGCGCTCAGCAAGCGCTCAGCAAGCGCTCAGCAAGCTCTCAGCTTGTCAAAAGGTATCAATGAAAGCTAAAGCACTGAACCCCCCCCCCTGCAGAAACGAGAACTACCTATGAATATCAGTTCTGCAGACTATTTTTAGGGCGCCTAAGAAGTACAGTACACTGGTAACATGAAACCCCACACAGAGAAGTGCAGACTTCAGCACGTAGGTGACCTGACCAGGATGACCTGGACGGTGTATTTAGAATGCATGGGTCCAAATAATATCGTTGCTGTCGGGCAGAAACCTTGTATCTCTATATTTTGAGATACGCCCTACTAATACTACAGCGTCACACAGAAGCATCAAAAGTAGCAGATCCACGAGTCAATCTGCTACTTTTGCTGTTTTGTTTATTTGAATCCTGAAAAGTAACAGTTTTGGACGTATGAGATTTCCACCCGACAGAGACAGACGATATGTGACGAGGGCACCTTGAACTACAATTCAACACCCCGTGAAGCACAGGGGGAGCATTGTGTTATATGGGGGGGATTATCCATGCTGATCCACTGGATACACACACCGTCACACAGGGGGGGGGGGCTTTCATGTGGAAGGAATGAAAGCAAAGGTGAGATTGGTTATTGTTTTTATAATCCAGTTGACAGGGTCTCTCTCTTCAAGGGGAAATTCCCCCCGACGACCATAAAACAAAGCTTCCGGGACACATGCACGCACGCACGCACGCACGCACGCACGCACGCACGCACGCACGCACGCACGCACGCACGCACGCACACTCAGTAACAGTGTGGGACTCAGCTGCAAATGCTGGTAATGCCATTACCTCTGTGTTTCCCCTATTGCAGTGGCTCTCAAAGTGGTGTCCGGGGACCACCAGGGGTCCCTGTGGAGAGGGTTCCAGAAGGTCAGCAGCAAAATGACACAGGGATATTTCAGAGGATCTAGCCTGATGTGAGAACGTTTAAGAATGACTATATTCATTCATAGAGGTGTCTGTTAGTTCCCAATCTACATTACTATAGCAGTTGTAGAATTATCATTCTACAACTTGTTATTATTAAATATAATCTAACAACAAAAATATTCCTTTATTGGGGTCCCTGGCACAAACATTTTTCAAATGGGGGTCCGTGGCCTAATACGTATCAATTTGGCAGTCCTTGACAAGAACATGTTTGAGAACCACTGTGCTATTGAACTGAGTAAACTGGACATTAACCATTTAGGCCCTTTATACAGTAAATTGTTGTATGCCAAATGGCAAAAAATAGCCAAACTTATAGATCTGTTATTATGGCTATACTTTTAGACTTTTCCCCCCCAATATTATTAAAAAAACATTTGCGCCTAATGACATACCCAAAATACCAGGCTGGAAGCAGTTGAATGCGGTTAAGAAAGCAGTGTGTGACCAATAAGCCCAGAGGCCATCTAGTGTCACGTGTGTGTGTGTGTGTGTGTGTGTGTGTGTGTGTGTGTGTGTGTGTGTGTGTGTGTGTGTGTGTGTGTGTGTGTGTGTGTGTGTGTGTGTGTGTGTGTGTGACGTGTGTGTTTGTTTTGAGAGGATGTGCATTCCATCATTCTTTCCCCTGTTTTCTATTGTCTAATATTTCATCAATCCCCCATGCAACACACACAGCGAGGCTTGGCTGCAGAGCTTCTACTCTGGCTGCAGATAAAGACTCTCTGCCGTTGGTTCGATTCAGAGAGGTGGTGAAATTCCATGACATCATGAAACCAAAACTGCCTTTGTAGTCAGGCACCCTGAACAGGCCAGGGGGAGATTGGCGCCCACCGGATTTGGAAGCGCTTTTTGTGTGTGTGTGTGTGTGTGTGTGTGTGTGTGTGTGTGTGTGTGTGTGTGTGTGTGTGTAACATCCTTGTACAATTATGTTCTCTGGGGGCAAATACGTCTCTCTCTCTCTCTCTCTCGCTCGCTCGCTCGCTCGCTCGCTCGCACGCACGCACGCACGCACGCACGCACGCACGCACGCACGCACGCACGCACGCACGCACGCACGCACGCACACACACACACACACACACACACACACACACACACACACACACACACACACACACACACACACACACACACACACACACACACACACACACACACACACACACACACACACACACACACACACACACACACACACACACACACACACACACTACCTCATCTTTGTTCTGTCATCCCCTGGAGGTAAGCGCTGTTCAAACACATCACATCATTGGGCAAACACCACACCCACCCTAACGCTCATCAGCCTGTTTCTCACTGCTATGCCCACACACACCACACACACACACACACACACACACACACACACACACACACACACACACACACACACACACACACACACACACACACACACACACACACGCATGCACACAAAGATAAGACAACCTGCTGTGTGTGTGTGTGTGTGTGTGTGTGTGTGTGTGTGTGTGTGTGTGTGTGTGTGTGTGTGTGTGTGTGTGTGTGTGTGTGTGTGTGTGTGTGTGTGTGTGTGTGTGTGTGTGTGTGTGTGTGTGTGAGCAACCAGAAGGAACAGAGGGATAACGGGGACAATGAGACAATCTGCAACAAGGTGGACAACAGGATATCAAATCCTTACACAGTAAAACACCCATTTACACCAATCCGTTTGTACATTCTCTGAGTTACACGTGGATAAATGAACACTGAGGATTTTACTGTGTAGAGCGCAAGCAAGTGCACCAACGCAGTGGTTAACTTTTTTTTTGCTGATGAATTGTGGTGGTGGTTATACACAAGTTCGTTTTAGCAGGGGTTTTGTCCCCTCAGCCATTGTGGCATTAAACAAACTGCCCTGTCGATAGAATGGTTTTCTGTGTACAGTGGGGACTTCATGTATTGTCTCGTGATATGTTGTTTTGTGCTATATGGTTATGTGTTGTTCTTTGTTGTTGTTTTTGAACAGACTTGTGAAGACAAATATCCCTTTGTCAATAAAGGTTATTATCATCTAATCTAATGACTTTTCCAGTGATCTTAGAAATCGTTGCTGCCATTACCGTATTTGAATTTGAATCCTGAGGAGTAACAGTTTGGGACAAATGAGCTTTCCACCCGACAGAGACGATATGTTATTTTTCTTCCTATTGCAGCAGTAGCATGATAACAACACTGCAATCCTGTTCAATAATTCATCATGCTTATGACACCCAAATTGTCCTGGAGGGGGGATGGGGGGTGGGGGGGATCGATAGAGCTTTGCTTTGTGGTGAGATGTGTTTGTTAAACACAAAATCAATAGCAAGACCTGCGATCTGTGTACACACAATGGAATCCCCCCCATGCACCCGAACCCCCCCCCCCCCCCCCCCGTGCACACACATGCTCATCAGTGTTGCCATGTCCGTTTATTATAAGCCACTTTGGGCTTGTTTTTCTGTAAAGTTGCTTGTTAATATTGGTAGTTTTTGCAGGTTCGCGTGTTTTGGGGCTTGTTTCTAAAGTGTAGTTGCTTATTTGGGCTTGCTTCCTAATGTTGTTTAAATCAGTGGTTCTCAAACATGTTCACTGACCACCCATCTAAAGGTATTTTGTGACCCTTCTGTAATAGATTTCTGTTCAAATGTTTCCAAAAATATTCAAAATGTTTCACTTTTCTCAAGATTTTAAAAAAATGCGATGCGTTGTGAGCTTGTAGATCGGCTATTTTCAAATATCCGATGCTCATGTGGCCTTGCTTCTTTTGGGCATGTTTTCATAGTTGCTCGTTTCTCTCACAAAATCTGGGAACACTGATGATCATCCACTCTCACGTATAGAAACACACAGAAGAAGCAAGAAAAGCAGGTCATATTTTTTGTCATGTCTGTATTTTTTGTTTCATTTTCACAAAACAGGGTACAGGGGAAGGAAAAGCCTTTTAATAGAACCTGAGGTATTTTGCGTCAAGCAGCCTAAGGTATCAGAATTTTTCGTTTTTAAAAACTCACCTAATTTTTTCTTCAATGTTCCTTGGATACGTTGCTATTTACACAACATAATAATAATAATAATAATAATAATAATAATAATAATAATAATAATAATAATAATAATAATAACATCAATAACAACAGTTTTTTAGCAATCGGGACAGCCTGCATCATTTTTGTTACACGTCTTTAAATAATTAGAACATCTTTCTTGAAAATAGAGAGAGAGAGAAAGAGAGAGAGAGAAGATAAAGGAAGCAAAGGGACAGATGAGAGAGTAAAGAGGAGAAGTGAACACATACAGAACATACAGTAGCTACAGCAGCACACGAGGTCCGAGGGCCGAGTTCACCGGGGATGGGAGAGGAGGGGAGGGGAGCGAGACACATATTAGCCCACATCAGTGGTTCTCAGCCTGTTGGCACCGGGGCCCACTGGTGGCCCGTGAGGATATTGCAAGTGGGCCCCCCAAATAAGCGTGCAACACTAAGATTGTATAATAATATACCGTAACAGAAATAAAAAATTCATTGTGAATATTTTCATTGTGATTCTGGTAAATACGAAGTTACAGTGGTATATAACTACGGTGGTTCCTTTTTATCTTAACCCCCGGAAAACACGATCGATTTAACTGATCGTTAAAATAAACATGCTCTGAAAATGCACGTGACCCACCCATCTGACCGCTTAACAAGTGGTCAGATGGGTGGGCTGCTGATGCTTTTTCGAGATGTTTTCAAGCCCTGACCCAGAAAAGGTTGAGAACCACTGTGTTGCATCATAAATACCCATAACCGTCTCGCACCGGGAGAGCAAAGTTTTTACCCCCGTTTCATTTCATTTAATTTCAGTTGACTTAAATTCTATTTCTTCTCCACTGCAGGATACGAATATACTCGCATTCGTTTAACATTTGCATTTATTTTGGGAAATAAGATCAAATAAATAACGACTGGTGAGGGACACATGTATGTATGCTATGCATGCATGTATGCATTTTTGTACGGATGCATGTATGGATGCATGTGTTTTTAGGGACATGCATTGTGCTGATGGACCCGCCGTCGTGTTCCCTGCGCTGGGCTTGGCTCACAGAACGATCCCCTGAGAATAAACAAAAGATGATGATGATGATGTGTGTGTGTGTGTGTGTGTGTGTGTGTGTGTGTGTGTGTGTGTGTGTGTGTGTGTGTGTGTGTGTGTGTGTGTGTGTGTGTGTGTGTGTGTGTGTGTGTGTGTGTGTGTGTGTGTGTGTGTGTGGAACCTCTTGTGTGGTTGCACAGTATTAATCTAGACAGGCCTGTGTGGAGAGGACACGTGGATTTCTTCAAAACCTCTAACTTGCGTGGCAGGACGCTCCTATTTGCATATCGTCATGTTAGCCCTCGAGAAAAATACAAGAAATGTTTGTTTTCCAAACATTCTGCTTCAAGACTCGTTTATACTTTGTCTTACAACGGTGCCGCTCACCGAAAATCACTGATCTACTGTTTAAATTTTGTTTTTGTATTTATCAGTCATATTTTGTACAAATCACGCTTTACTGTATGCGTGAGATCGACCGGAGCACCACAGGTCTCTGTGTCAAGCACACAAAACAGTCTCTTTATTCGATGCCAGAGGCCCCCTCAATTGTGGATGAATCCATGAACACACAGCACTGAATAGAGCAGGTGTTTAACCACTTGATCCCTATATGGTTCTATATTAGTGTCTTTTCTGTTTGTCTGTTATTGTGGGGAAAGCTTTCGCTGAAAATAGCAGATCGACATCTAGCCGATTGTCGATCTGCTATTTTTGGCGAACGTCTTCCCCACAATAAGGATGCTGGGGTTTAAGTGACACGTGTGACACTGCGGTGTCACACGAGCGTCACGCTAAGGTCAGTGTTTTGGAAACATACTTTAGGAGTGAACAGTAATTGACTTGTTATCTAAGAAGGTCAGAAAGCAGAAAGTGCATTGCAATGTCAGATGATCTGAACCCCCCCCCCACCCCCCACACACACACACGCACTCAAGCACACACGCACACGCACACGCACACACACTTTCCCCAATAAAGAAGGAACAGCACATATTGCTTGCTTGAATTTGTTGACCGTGTTGTATTTTTTGTAACGAGCGTGTTTTCATAAATACCATACAGCGGAAAAAATATGGAACCAAAATCAATAAAAGGGAAAAAAAAGGAAAACAATTTAAGTCCACATAAACATTATATTAATTCTCATTACCAGAATGAACAGATACAATAAATTAAAAACTATAACTGAACAAAAAAGAAGTCCACTAAAAAAAATCCATTAACATTGCTATATATATTCATATTGTATATATAGTATTTGTCTGTCTGTAGCCAGCCTTTCTGGTGCATGCTCAGTGGTGACTGGGGAGTAGGGGAGAGAGGGGGGGGGGGGTTACATGGGTTGGGGGGAGCAGGGCGGGGGGCTTTGTGGAGCGATACATGCGTGTATAAAAACTCCAACGCATTGAGGGACCATTGCACACCCCACCCACCCCCACCACCACCACCCACCCTAACACAAAAATAACCCCTCAATCACATCACACTGTTTAACACTGGAATAAAGGGAGCCAATGTCTGGGGGTGGGGTGGGGGGGGGGGTTGGACACATTGTGCTTCTTTGGGGGGGGGATGGGGGGTTCATCTTCATCAACAGTCACTAGGAGTCACCGCATCGACAGACAGAATGAAACACTTGAGGGAGGGATCCTTCATTGTTTGGGGGTTGCAGTACCACCTTGCTTGTATAGGGAGGGAGAGAGGGAGAGTATTAGTCAGAGCAGTGGTTCTGTGGGGGTCCGGTGAACCCCAGGGGGAGGTTCCAAGGAGCTCCCCAGGAAATATGAGGAACAGTTTAAACATTTTACATTTAAGCCCTATTTCATTTCACGGCTATTCAAAAAAGGACCCATCTACAAGCTCACAATTATCTATTGTGAGCTTGTGAAATGAAATTACACTATTTAAAACAAATCTTCTCTTATGGGGGTCTCCTGGCACAGAATCGTTTCAGATGGGGGGTCCGCTGCCAAATACATATCAATTTGGGGAGGGGGGGGGGGACCACTGCATTAGAGAGAGAGTGATAGAGAGAGGGAGGCAGCAGGGCTGCTCCGCCTTGTGCTGTGCTGCTGAGGTGAACAGGGACCAGTGCTGCTGGAAGTCTGTCTGTCTGTCGCTCTTGTTGACCTCGTCATTAATTAATATAGAATGTGTAGCGGGGGGACGAGCTCGGGGGCGAGGGGGGGGGGGGTTTGGGTGGGGTTTGGGGCAGGGGGCAGATAGAGCCATGCTAAGGGTTTGAGATTTCGCCGAAACACCAAAAGGTGTGAAGCTTTGGGAGAAATCGCAAAGGGGGGCTGTTTTCAAATCACTAAACTAATACACCCATTTAAGTGCACTACATTTTGACCGCTGGGGGCGAGTGTACTTGATATTGTTGGTGCTCTGACAAAAGGAAAGGACCCCACTCTCCGTGGGTCATGGGGTTGCGACATGCGACACTCTTGCGCCCTGGGTCGGTGTCTTTATCTGAGTCAGAGCAACGCAAGTTTGAAGTTCACCTTCAACGCCCCCACGGGTGCCCCCAACCCCCCCCCCCCCCCCCCCTCGGCCTGCGTTTTTATTTGGTATTCTGCACAGTCTGTCTCTCTGTCCGCTAGAGGGCTACACAGCTCGAGTCCAGGTTAGCTTGCTAGCTAACCGACGCACATTGTCTCTCTTTTGTGTGTCCATCAGTTAATGTCTTTCAGGTTGCTCAGTTCTCAAGTCTTTTTTAACACTGTCTGTGTGGGGAGCATGGGAAATACTCTCCTGCTCCCTGTGTACCCGGGTCCGTTTTGCCCCATCTAAGGGCCTGTTCTCATGGGGTCCATTGTCTGTCAGGACACCTCGATGATCTCCATGCTCCCGGAGAAGCTGGACTGCTTCCCGATCTTCCCCAGCTCTTCCCGGGACCGCGACTCTGAGATGCCGTCCTCGAACTCCATCTGACAGCTGCGCCGCTTGTACTGCTTCTCCGACGTGGGCCCGCCGCCGACCGTGCCGTTGGACATCGCCGGCGCCGGGTCCGGGCGGTCCCGTGGTGCCTGCGCGGCCGCCGACGGCTTCTCCCGCGGAGACTTCTCCCGTAGCCGCATGCCCTCGCTGCACCCGAACGCCATGTACGCCGAGCTGCTGCCGAACCGCAGCGACGGCGACTCCTCCCTTCCCGTGTCTCCTCCTCCTCCTCCTCCTCCACTTCCTCCTCCTCCCAGCTCCATCTCTCCTGCTCCGCCCTCCACTGCCCCGAAGTGCCAGGGGGCGTCCGTCGGGGGGCTGACGGGGGTGACGGGGGTGGTGGCCTGGACGGTGTCTCTGTGTTTGGTCCACATGGCCCCGGACCCCACCGAGGGCTGGGAGGACAGTGGAAGGAGCAGGGAGCCCTTCAGGTTGTCATCCAGGCTGGGACTGCGCTGGCCCAGCGCCAGGCTGAGGGACTGTGGGGGCGGGAGAGGGTGCGAGTGGATGGGAGAGCTGTTGGCGCTGTGCTTGGCTTTCCTCCTCGGTCTGGATGAGGAGGCGTTGCACAGACGGAGGGGCCCCTCGTTGACCGCGGACCCCAGGCCTCCGATGCTGCCCCCGATGCCCGGCGAAGGGAAAGGGGACTCGGCCGAGCCAGGGCTGTCCGGGCTAGGGGAGAACTGGGGACAGACGCCATTGGAGACGCCCGTCCCGGGGCTGTCCAGCTTGCACAGCTTGGGGACGTCCTCGGAGTGCGTGGGCGCCAGGCGCAGGCAGTGAGGGGTGCTGGGAGAGTAGACGGACTTGATGTCCAGGGAGAAGGAGCGTTTGAGCCGGTTAGTGTCCATGATCCTCTCTGCGGAGAGGTGCAGGCCGTTGATGCCCTGCTGGAGGGAGGCGGGAGACGGTAGCTTGGTTTCCGTAGCGGTCAGGGCATCCTCCATCACCTGCGACCCCGCGCCGACACCGTTGACCTCTGAGCTCTGCTGCTGGCCCTGTCCTTCGGAGTCGGTGTCGTCGGATCCGGCGGCGAGGGCCTGGAGTAACTGAAGGTCTTTCTCAAACTCCAGCAGCTGACCCAGGAAGTTGAAGTTGGGCGATATGGAAGGTCGCCGGTCCTTCACAAACCTGAGGTGGGGGAAAAACACATTAATTCCACCGTAGTAGCGTAGTAACATGAATACCATCTGAGAGCTCCGTGGAATGCCTGGGATTCATACAAGGCTTTCTAATATAAAAATTTCCATGGATGAACTAGACCTAGGGTGTGAACTTTTTCCACCACTATACAAAACATGAACCCTTTGTCAGTGTTTTCCAGACAAGGCAGAAAAGCCCTATTGTACAATGCAGCGTTCCCTGGCAGCCATTTAACAATTGCACTTCTCACGACTGGGGGGGGGTGGGTGGGTGAAAGGGGGGGTGGGGGGGGTGGGGTGCTGGTTCGAGAGAACCGTCTAGCATTTCCTCAAACAGTGAGTGGGGCTGACACCTAAGCTCAGCTGGTGGCAGATGGAGGAGAGAGCGTACCTGTAGGCGTCATCCGATGACAAGCCCATTGTCTTCATGATATATGCAATGGCGATGGTTGCCGAGCGCGAGATTCCAGCCAGGCAATGCACAATGACTCTGCAGTTTGACACCTTAGCTTTGTCTGTGGGGTGGAAACAAACAAGGCATGAAGACACCACATTGCAGTCAGTCCCACAAAACGCACCACAAAAAACGGGCCACAGACAGACAAGCACCCCGGAAAAGGCCTGGCTTTTTTCTTCTTTCTTTTTTTTTTACCAGCGAGTCTCTCTAGGAGACAATGGACACCCATTGAAAATAATCTGCCGTTTCCTCGCAGAGTGCATAGGGTCATTCAAAACGGATATGTTGTACCTTTTCCCATTGTTGGCTGTGTGACTACATAGCATTAAGACTGTTTTCCACTTGTAACATAGCGTGGACGAGACAGTGTCGAGTTTCATGGAAACGTACTGTAACTGGAGGTGAATTCATTGTTTCGCAAAGGAGCACTTTCGTTATTGGTTTGCCAGAGCGTGTCACTGTTGTCCGTTTTTGCGTTTTCACACATATGTTCACACATACCGTTAAACCCTCTAGAGTCTAGACTCAGTAAACTGGACCTGAGTTGTTTGTCTGTCGGTGGCACAATTAGATTTTCTGTACAGCACTTTGGAAACCCTGAAAAGGTTGTAAAATGTGCTATATAAATAAAGTGGATTGGATTGGATTGGAGTTAGCTCTGTACATGGGGACTTCCGTCTACACCAAATCTCTTATAATAGCTGATCTACAAGCTAGATCTATTATTTTTGGTGAATAGCGGTTGTTGAGGTTCAAGTTGGTTCATGTTGGAGAAGGCTAACTTTCTCCTCCTTACCGATGAACTCGTTGGTCTTCTCAAGCCAGGGCAGCAGCTTCTCACAGTAGTTGTCGTTGACGGGGATCCGCATGAAGTGGCTCTCGCTGATAAAGTCTGGCTTGGGGCAGGTGTTGCTGGCGTTCAGCACGTACGTGATGCCATTCTGAGCCATCAGGTCCTATAACGGAGAGAGAAGGAGGAAGGAAAGGAGGGGACACTTTAAAAAAAAGTTTGGTTGTGCAGGCAATAATAAACAGTTAAAGTGGTTCTCAAACATTTTGATGTCAGGGTACCCTCAGGGACCTCTATGAGGGAAGATTAAGTTAATTAATAAAAAATCACATAATTTTTGTTTTGTTTTTACATTTAAAAATAAATTCAAAAACAGACAATCTACAAGCTACCCCCCCTCAAGGACCTCTGGGGGTCCCCACCTCGGCACTAAAAGCAGATGGAGAACAAAAGTGTCTGATCTCCATATAGGATAGCTGTTTAACAGGCCCCCCCGGAAAGTACACAAAGCGCCAAGACTCACCTTGTTGAGCACATCCTTCTGGGAGCCCAGGTAGAGGTGCGGTAGGATGCGGGTGGGCCCCACGTTAGCGACAGGCATGCAGGGCTGGGACAGGCTC
>NC_137610.1:25759398-25766898 GCF_963280865.1 Gymnoscopelus braueri
CTCTCTCTCTCTCACTCTCGCTCATTCTCTCTCTCTTTCTCTCCCCGGGGCGAACAAGTCTAGCTGTTGAGACAAACGGTACATGCAACAAAGACAAGTGCACGCACACACACATGTGACATGTGAGCGCACGTGTGCATGGTAAGTGTGTGTGTGTGTGTGTGTGTGTGTGTGTGTGTGTGTGTGTGTGTGTGTGTGTGTGTGTGTGTGTGTGTGTGTGCATGTGTGCAACGTGTGTGTGAAGCGCGGCAGGTGTTGAGAGCTGGTATGGTAACTGCACTGAACCGGCTCTCCTGATACGCAGCCATGTGCAAACACAACAGGGTTCCCTTTAACATGCACACTGCAAACACAAACATGCATTGCACACGTACGCACGCACGCACGCACGCACGCACGCACGCACGCACGCACGCACGCACGCACGCACGCACGCACGCACGCACGCACGCACACGCACACACACACACACGCACACACACACACACACACACACACACACACACACACACAATGCTTTATCAAAAAACATGTGTAATATAGTATGCCGACTAAATATATTTCTAGGGATTTTAATTCTCTGCATTGCCTCATATCTCTCTCTGTGTGTGTGTGTGTGTGTGTGTGCGTGTGTGTGTGTGTGTGTGTGTGTGTGTGTGTGTGTGTGTGTGTGTGTGTGTGTGTGATAGAGAGAGAGTGTGAAAGGTGTTCTGTTAAACACCTGCAGTCAGAGCATGCATATTGATAACATAATCTCCACATGTTACCATTCTGCAGAGAGAAAGAGAGCGAGAGAGAATGAGAGAGAGAGAATGAGAGAGAGAGAATGAGAGAAAGAAAGAGAGAAAGAAAGAGAGAGAGAGAGAGAGAGAGAGAGAGAGAGAGAGAGAGAGACCGGAGCAGAGCAGAGAGGAGAGAAGGGCAGAGAAAGAGTCTTTGTGATGGTTTTACATCTCAATGACCACAGGCTGAGTGCATGAGCACTATGTCATACTGCGGGTCACACACAGAGAGAGAGAGAGAGCTCTCTTTCTTTCTTCTCTAGCCTTCAGTTGCTTTTTTTCTTCCTCTTTCTCTCCCCCCGTTTCCCCCCATGATGTCATCCTCTTAAATCCTCTCCATTAACCTGGCCAACAAAAGGTAGGAACTCAATTAATGACCCGGGAGGGACAGCCGCCGCGGACCCTCAATGTTGTTTCATTACCTACTACTAGCGTGTTCCAACTCCCCCATCTCCCCCTTCATCTACAGTTCAACAGCCCTGTACTTGTGGACCCGCTGGGCTGTTGTATTTCTTTCATCCACAACAACAGCAATCGCTTATCAGGGGGATTTCCCCCGCAACTCATACACATCACATTAAACTGGGGTTGCTCACGCTATACGGCCCTGTAATATAAACATCCTTGTCTTCCCCCCCAAATCCCCCGCAAAAAAAGAAACTGCTAACTTTTCCCGACATCTCAGGTAATAACCTCCCAGGCCCAAAAACCTCCGCAATAAAAAAAGCGATATTCTCCTAACCCTTGGTAAAGCTCATGGAGAGTACCGTCCCCGATCCCCCCTCCCTGTTCACCTCCTTCCCTGTACACACCCCCCCCCCTACAGGTAGTAGGTACACACCTCGCAGCTCTCTGCCCTCCTTCATCCGACGAACCCTGATCTTCAGCCTCATGTCTGTCTCATGCAGGTCGGGCCAGTAGCAGTCCTCCGCTGGGGCGATCACCACGTTCAGAGGCATCCCCAGAACCTACGCTCTCACACAGATCACGCTCTTCTTCCAAAAGTCCAAAAACGTCGGCCACCGGGGGGGCTGAAGACTGAACCCCCCGCACGAAAGGACTAAAAGACAACAAAATGGCTTTGGAGTTCTTCCTTTTGGGCGGCTGGGTCGAGTACTCCCAAGCAGCGAGCTTTAAAAGTCCAGAGTCGACCAAAACTTGTGGCGCCCGCCCCCCAAGTCCAAGTACCCTCTACTCAGCTCGGTGCTGTTGCGATGTCCAGGCGGTAACCTGTAGTCCACACAATTCAGGAACAATAACCCTTGAGAACGAGGCACCCTATAGACTCCCAAAGCTCTGTGGACGGACAGACAGCTCCTTCCAAAGTCCACCAGCAAGTTCAAGTCTTACGGCCCAAATTCCATACGAAAAAACACAATGACCACAGAAATTCCTCAAACGCTGCAGCACTCCCCCTCTGTCCGTCAGTACTTACAGGGCCTGCGGTTCCGTGAGGAACGATCACCACAGAGCGAGAGAAAGAGAAAATGAGCTTATAATGCCAGTGCCTGTTAAGCCAGTTGTACTCTGCCTTGCAGCTGCCCTACAGAGTGGCTTCTGTGTTCTGTCTCGCTCTTTGCTCGCTCTGCTCTGCTCTCTCTCTCCGTGTGTGTGTGTGTGTGTGTGTGTGTGTGTGTGCAGTGTGAGTCCACAGCCAGGAGAGCAGCCCCCTATTGTTGTACTGTTTCCCTCTCCTCGTCTCTCATTCGCTCGCTCGCATCGCTGGCTTACACTCCTCCCCCTGTTCCTTCCTCTTCCCTCTCTCTCTCTCTCTCTCTGTACAGAGGATGACAGAGCTGCAACTCTCTCTTCACCGCTCTGGGGGTGAATGAGCTCACTTGCCGTGAGCTCAGACTCGAACCCCCCTCCCCTCCCTCCTCTTCCCCTCCCTCCTCTTCCTCCTCTGCCGCTACCTCCCTTGCGCCCTCGCTCCCTCCCTCTCTTGTGGAGCCAGCGCTCCGTCATAGCTAATGTCTAAGGCATGTAACCACATTCCTTACTCACCCAACAAATATGCGGCCACCTCAGGGGCCCTTGCAGCGGAGCGGGGCTCTATCTGCTACAGAGAGAGAGAGGCCCGGGAGGACGCGGCTATATCTGGGATCTTTAGCACAAAACGTTACATGTGCTGCAAGTTGAACACCCCTTGTCCCCCGTGTTGCACATTGTACAGGAGAAACAATCGGCCTGTACTGTATATCGTTGTCGTCGGGCAGAAACCACCCTACGTCCATATTCTTTTTTTTTTTTGTAAATTAACGCCCTTCTTGACCATACTACAGCGTCATAGAAAAGCATCAAAAGTAGCAGATCCACGGCGTGAAGCAGCTCATAATAAGCTCATAATAAGCTGCAAAACTGCAGTTCATAATGCAGCTCACAAGCTCTTGCTTGGCTAAAGATTGCAGACTGGCTATTTTCAAATAGCCGAAAAATGTAACAGGGCTTAAATGGGAACCCAACCACCCCCCCCCCCAAGGACCCCTGGGGTTCCCCGGACCACACATTGAGAGAAGGGATACGTGTGTGTCTCGAGGAGAGCATGCGGGCGTTAATTAACACTCCTCGGATTTCATTCACAGCCTATAAATATTTCTCTGTCTGCTCGATCCATCTTTGACTGCCATGTTCTGTACACTTTCGTGCATCTTCAACGCAGCGATCTGAGCGCGGCGGCGCGAGCACTGCAGGGATGATTAAGATGGTGTCAGTGTGTTGAAAAGCTCATGTGTCCTCGGAGGAGTGAAGGAGTAGTGTGATGCGATTTCACCACGTTTCCTGTGCTGGCTCTTGTCTTACACACTTATGTTTGGACACGATGTTCTCTCGTCCTCAAGGATTGAGACTGGGACAGCCAGGGGTCGAGAGAGGAGAGGAGTGGAGTCTATCCCAGTGGTCGGCACTGCAGCCATATTTTCTCTGACAGGCCACAGACTCATGGTACTTTACTATGGAATGACAAACATGTAGGCCACAAGTCCAGCTACAAGCAGTGTTTCTCAAACATTTTCATGTCAAGGACCTCCAAAATGTATATTTATTTGGCTGATGATTTGGCCCATCTAATCTGAAAATCTCTGGTAACAGGGACCCCCAGAAAAGAAGATTTGTGTTAAAATGAATTCAAAATAATTCACTGCAAGCTTGTAGATCTGCTATTTTCGAATAGCCTACATATAAATGGATAAAGTGGTTAAAATGATTGTGATGCTACGTTAACTACTTTTACTGGGGACCCCCTGGAACCCCCCAAGGACCCCTGGGGGTCCCCGGACCCCACTTTGAGAACCACTGATGTAGGCCACAAGTCCAGCTACAGAAACAAAGCAGGACTGCATTAAAGATTTTAAGCCAACAACATAGAAGAGAGAGACACACAATTCTATATTTCCGTGTATGTTCCACAATCTCAAATTCCAAATCACTGACAGTTGTACATGGAATGCAGAATCCCTAAAGGTTTAAGACCCTTAAATCTGAGAGTGTACTGTACACTTAATTAGCGGTAATTCATTGTTATTTGTGCATTATATCGTCTCTGTCGGGTGGAAACCTCATATGTCCAAAACTGTTACTTTTCCGGATTCAAATTGAAAAGCATCAAAAGTATCAGATCGACAAGCTCAAAACGGGTCGCTTCGAGACACGTTTCGAGCTTGTAGATCTGCTACTTTTGATGCTTTTGTGTGACGCTGTAGTATGATCAAGTAGGGCGTTAATTTACGAAAAAACACAAAAAGTTAAAACACAAAATCCGCCCGACAGCAACGATACGCTACTATACTACAGCGCGGACTGCAGAATCTCGATGGTCTCATTCTCATTATGTAAATTGAGATGAACGGGTTCAGCACATTTCGTATATAGACACTCAAACCGGCCGCCCACTGACTGGCTTTTTTGTTTAGCAGGATTTGGCCTAGTTCTGAACAAGGTGAATGACCCAATCCCAGTCTGTGCAGCTATAGAGGGGGGCCAGCTGCACGGTGAGTGACCTCACCATGGCATCACCAAAGACCCCAGAATGATCAGGACACTGGTGAGAACAGCCTTACGTCACCCCCGCTCACAGAGAGAGGGGGGAGCCAGGAAATAGGTCACTTGCCGATGATGAGCAATGAGCATTGTAAAACCCAGACCTTTGTCTCCTAGGAGTGACGAAACCGGCCTGCATGCAAACACACACACACACACACGTATGGTGCATGCACGGACACACACGCGTATGCTGCATGCACGCACACATGCACGCACACACACGTATGCCGCATGCACGGACACACACACACACACACACGCGTATGCTGCATGCACGCACACATGGAGCTGTCACAATCATGACATTTTACTTGCCGATTATTTATCATTCAAATAATTGCAAATAACAATTTCATTGTGGTTTTGAACAGAAGAAGTACCTTGAAATGACTGACAATGTCAGCTCAAAACTTGTGGAGCTTGTGGTTCTGCCACTTTTGATAATTTTGTGTGACACTGTAGTGTGGGCAATAATTTACGAAAAAACACAAAAAGTTAGACTATGGAGATAAGAGGTTTCTGCCCGACAGAAACAATATGCTGTTAAAATGTAAAAAAAGGAGGGGACTTAGTATAGTATAGAGCCAAGGCAGACCCCCGGTCAGATAAGTACAGGGTTTCAGTGGATAAGAAGAGGTAGGACACTCCAGAGTGGTCAACTGGGGTCACTGCACAGCACCACTTTGAGTTTTAATTTAACTGTACGTGTAAGAAGTTAAATTAACAGTCCATATTTAAACGTGTACAACACCTCTCTGACACACCAATCACCACCAAAGTGTGAATCCCTGCTCCGCTCTGGGTGTTTGATCCACGCGGCTCAAAGCCAACAGTCACAGTCTTATAACAAGAACAAGAGTCTAAAAAGCCCTGCCAACGCCCCCCTGAGGTTTCCCCCCTGCCCCTCCACCACACACACACACACACACACACACACACACACACACACACACACACACACACACACACACACACACACACACACACACACACAAATCTACAAGCTTGTTTTTGTCAAAGTGATTTGGTGTAGACAGAAAAACGGCCCAAGTACAGAGACAACTCAGGTCCAGTTTAACTAAGTCTAGAGGGTTTAAGCATTATTGTGTACTGTATGTGAGTTGTTTGAACTTGTAAGATGTCATTGATTGATTTCCAAAATAAGGAGCGTGTCCCATATCAGTGCAAGAACACTGATCAAATTTAACATCAGGTCGAGCTGAGAGGACTTAAAGCTAGCCATCGAGCCAGTGGACCACACTGCTTGTGGATAGATCATTCCATGCAACTGATGCAGAGAACAAGAATGAG
This sequence comes from Gymnoscopelus braueri, assembly GCF_963280865.1. Taxonomy (NCBI): domain Eukaryota; kingdom Metazoa; phylum Chordata; class Actinopteri; order Myctophiformes; family Myctophidae; genus Gymnoscopelus; species Gymnoscopelus braueri. The sequence goes on from NC_137610.1 coordinate 25,765,530, forward strand.
CTTTGGCCCATACAGCTTTTGAATAGGCAAGGCACAAAGTTGGTATAGAGCTTCCTCTGGTCGAGTACCCATGTACTGCACTGACCTTTATTCATGTCACATGCGTTATTAGCACAAACAGTCTAGCACCCGAAACATCGGCTAACATCAGGTCGTAAATGACCAGGCTGACAGCCAGGAGGATCAAATGTGACACCAATGAGTAAGCAGCCCTCCTCTCCAAAAGTTGAACTTTTTATTGCTTGAAGTGTACAGAGCGCTCCGCCAAAAAATGCTGAATGCAGAGAGCGCTGAAACGCCATGCTCGGCGCCGGGGAAGAGGAGCGCTCCAGCGTGTCTTTAGAAATGCATGACAGAGAGTGTTTACTATAGAAATGCATGACAGAAAATGTTTACCATAGAAATGCATGACAGAAAATGTTTACCCTAGAAATGCAAGACAGAAAGTGTTTACCATAGAAATGCATGACAGAAAGGCCCTGGCATCTCATAAAACGCTTTGTGTTTACACGGCTCCTTACATTGCCAACCTTATAGCCCCGCCGCTGGAGTGGAGGGGCTTGAACCTTGAACCTTATAGGCTAAAACATAGCAGGTCCAAAAGTCCAAAATGACAGCTGCAAGGAGAGGGGACGTCAAACAGAATAAACTTTAAAAGGTTCCTATAGTGTAAACACCCTCTGCCTCCCTCCATTCCCTCCTTATAATCAGCAGGGTAACAGGCTCAGAATAGCAGGTGTGTTAATTAGCGGATTACAGCCAAGCGGCTATAAATGACAGCGGGGCCTTTTTTATTGGTTGCACACATGTGTCTGCTGGGGACAGGAATAGTGTGGGACGGTTCACCCCGGCCACCCCGCGACATCTCTGATTTACGGCACACACACACACACACACACACACACACACACACACACACACACACACACACACACACACACACACACACACACACACACACCACACACACACACACACACACACACACACACACACACACACACACACACACACATTGTGGTTTTGAACAGAAGAAGCACCTTGAATATCCAAAGAAATGACTGACAATGTCAGCTCAAAACTTGTGGAGCTTGTGGCTCTGCTACTTTTGGTAATTTTGTGTGACGCTGTATTATGATGAAGTAGGGCGATAATTTACGAAAAAACACAAAAAGTTAGAATATGGAGATAAGAGGTTTCTGCCCGACAGCAACGATATGCTGTAAAAAATAGAAAGAAAGGAGGGGACCTCAAACACACAAGCGCGCGCGCACCCACGCACACGCACACACACACACACGCACACACGCACACACACGCACACAAACAAACACACACACACACACACACACACACACACACACACACA
>NC_137610.1:25771898-25784398 GCF_963280865.1 Gymnoscopelus braueri
AACATACAGTATAAGTGTATACAGGGTATCTTTCTATATTTATCTGTGGAACCAAGTAACACTAAGTGTAATGCCTCATCAACTCCTACAATTCCAAGTGCTTGTCAGGGTGGGGGCGTCCCCAGGCCCCCCGGTTCAAACATGATTATTTTGGGGGGGTCGCGGCCTGAAAAGGTCGAGAACCACTGCACCCTACAAGGCTGTGTTTGGCCCCGTCTCTCCAGGCTCTCTCCAGGGTATCGGTAATGTGTCTGTGCCTGTCACTGTGTGGTAATGCTGGTGTCTGAGTCTCCAAATACTCCTCGATGAGACTATACCATTATCTCATCAGTACACCCAGCATGACTCATACCATGGTCTTGGGCATGAAATATGCGAAAAATGCGATCCCTCACTCGCAGAGACACGGCCAAGTCATGTACGTACACACATACCAGGGCTTATTTTTCTATTCCAGCATACCGTTCGTAGCAGAAAAAGGAGCGATAATAGTAGATGTCTCGCCTTCGTTGCAGTGAAAGAGGGAAAGTTTCCTGAAGCAGCTAGCCTGGGGTTAACCCATTAAGACTGGGAACACATCCGTGTCATTTTCAGATTTCTTTGGCTATCAAAAATAGCAGATCTACAAGCTCATAGCGCAGCACTGAGTGCCGCGCTACAAGCTTTAGAAAAATCGTGGAATTTCTTTTTTAACTCAAATCTTTGCTTCTGGGGAGGTCCCTGGAACAAGGACCCCCAAAATGATTTGTATTTGTCCAGGGACCCCCAGAAGCAAAAAATGTTCGCTACTTCATCATTTCATTTGAAATGAAAAAGGGTGATTTCGAAATTGTGTCAAAAACGAAAGCGAAAAGCACAAATGTCTGGAAAATAAACCACTGCAGTATAAATCATTAGCCACCTGTCATGTTAGCTACGCTTGCGGTCTCTCAGTAATGAAAAAGGAAGATAGATGTAGGAAGACTTGCGAGTGGAAATAAAGTGGCATAAAAGTATACATAAGTTCCTCAATGAAAAACAAATGACATCCTGCCCAACATTTTTGTAATGCTTGAGTGAAAGTAACCGATGGACAAGGCTTTGGAGACTGGATGTACGAGCACAAGATGGTAATGCCTATGGTCTCTGTCAGGTCGGAAACCTCATATGTCCAAAACTGTTACTTTTCAGGATTCAAATAGAAAAGTATCAAAAGTAACAGGTCTACAAGCTCAAAACACGCCGCTTCGCGCCGCGTTTCAAGCTTGTGGATCTGCTACTTTTAATGCTTTTGTGTGACGCTGTAGTATGATCAAGTCGGTCGTCGATTTACAAAAAAACACCAAAAGTTAGAATACGGAGATAAGAGGTTTCTGCCCGACAGCAACGCTATCTTACAGCAGCACCCATGGCCAGGGTGTGCTTTCCTGCCATGACAGACTCTGGAGACTGTCGGTGTGTGTGTGTGTGTGTGTGTGTGTGTGTGTGTGTGTGTGTGTGTGTGTGTGTGTGTGTGTATGCGTGTGTGTGTGTGTGCGCGTGCGCGCATGTGTGTGTGTGTCACATCAACAAGTGAGCAGTGTGACCTCACTAGGAGAACAATAGAAAGAGAATGACGTGATGACGAGAGGAACTAGGCAAGCTGTTTGTGTACAGCGCCCGGGCCCCACACTGGGAGGCCACTTTAACGTGTCATTATCTTCTCACCCATTGTCTTCTTCTTCTCATCGTCTTTTGTCTTCTAAAGCACATAAAGAGGACAAAAGTCAATGTGAAACATACCCTGAACATTTCATTTGAAATCGAACACTAGGGGCGCTACAAATGTAAAAACGTGGGCATGGCATTAGCAACCATGTGTGAAAAATTTATTTTGAAATTGGCTGTGAATAGCGCGAACCATCAGTTCCAAACACGTTGCATGGGCCTGCCACAGATATAGCCATGAATCAGTGACAGTTTGTCCTAACACCACCAAACTGGATATTTTTTATTAAGCTATTAAGCTATGTTTTTTTTAATTGACAAATAGAGGGTGTCCAATGTCCATGTTGAACAAATTGGGCCTGGATTACTTGAGCGTTTGTCTATAAGTGTCTTGCTCAGAGACACACAGAGGCACAACTGGAGGGGCATGCGTTCCCAGCAGGCATAGTTCCCAGCAGGCATAGTTCCCAGCAGGCATAGTTCCCAGCGGGCACAGTTCCCAGCGGGCATCGGCATAGTTTAAAAATGGACCCCTATAAGAGTTATTAAATTAGCACTCACAATCTTATAGTGTACAGTGGTTATCAAAGTGGGGTCCGGAGACCCCCAGGGGTCCTTGAGGGGTGTTCCATGTGGGGTACCCAGTAAAATCTGTTAATATGGCATCAAAATGAGTTAATTTCACTTTAAAAAAAACTTTGGGTCATTTTATCATCTACTAAGGCTTTTGTGAGCCCCCCAGACCGTTTTTAAGTTGCTTGATTCAGTATTTAGATATTTGATATTCATTTTATCAGACACGCTCCCTTCCTATACAAACCCATTATAACTTCAAACTCCATTTTAACCATGTTAGATTTATCAAAAACACCCGTCCTTGGTTCTGGTGACTCACCCTGCCCTCCTAATACGCGAGGGGGCCGCGTTTTTTTGACAAAGTTTTTCACTTATTTTATTTATTTATTTTATTGTATTTATTTATTTTCATTTTCCAAAAATAATATTAGAAATAAATGAAAAAAGTTATCAAAAAAACACGGCCCCCTCGCGTATTAGGAGGGCGGGTGAGTCACCAAAACCAAGGACCGGTGTTTTTGATGAATCTAACATGTTAAAAATGGAGTTTGAAGTTATAATGGGTTTGTATAGGAAGGGGGCGTGTCTGATAAAATGAATATCAAATATCTAAATACTGAATCAAGCAACTTAAAAACGGTCTGGGGGGCTCACAAAAGCCTTAGTAGATGATAAAATGAAAAAGTGAAATATCCCTTTAAACCACTTTAACTCCTATATACTGTACTTCGACTATTTGAAAATAGCTGATCTACAAGATACAGTAATAGTAAAACCTACAGCAGTGGTTGTCAAAGAGGAGTCCGAGGACCCTCTGGGTTCCTTGAGGGGGTTCTAAATGGACCCTTACAGGTCTGTAACTCTGAGAGTGCACAAATGCACTCTCAGAGTTATGGGGTTCCGTGGCCCAAATGCATATGAAACTGTGAGGTCCTTGAAACAAAAAAAAACGGTCAAGAACCCCTGACCTCCAGGACCCTCGTTCCGTGTCCGCCGGGTGGGTGTGACCTCCGCCTCCTCCACCCCAGGGAACCCTGATGTCACTGTCATAATCTTGAAACAGGAAGTGGTTACACAAGAGGAGGGAAGTGGATTCTTTGTGGCGTCCAAGGCTGCCTTAATATGTGTGCGTGTGTGTGTGTGTGTGTGTGTGTGTGTGTGTGTGTGTGTGCGTGTGCGTGTGCGTGTGTGTGTGTGTGTTTGTGTATGGAGGAGGAGGAGGAGGAGGAGGGGTTATCAGGAAGAGCGGGGAATGATGACAAACGCCAACATTCCTCAATCGGGGGGCCTTGGGGCTCGACTGGGAGCTCCAAATTTAGTCGGCTGCTGGCCTGCGGCGGCTATGGAAAAATGTCCCACCTTCACCAGGAAGACGGCAGCGAGCAAGCCCCCGCTGCAGGGTCAGTCTGAGTTTGCGTGTGGTCAGCATGTATTTACTGTAATAAGACCCCCGCTACCATCTGTGTACATACCAGGCAAAGTGTTAAAACCACCGACAATTCATATACTGTACACCCTTTCCTGATATAGGACCTTATTATATGTTATTACAGCGTCCGTTTCCCCCTCTCCTCCTACGCCAAAGATCTTAGGAAAGAAAATAAATCAACTTTTGGGGGGGGTTGGGGAGGATGGTTATTAACCACTTCAGCACCCAGCATCCATATTCGGACGGGAACATTAGCCAAAAATAGACAATCTATTATTGTGCATCGGCTATTTGTGGCGAAGATATTTGGTGTGGAAGGAAACGAGAACAGATGAATTGAGTACAATGGTGGACCACAATGGAAACAAGCCCCCTGGGTCTTTTTGTGTTATCCTTTTAGCATATCCTTTGACTGTACTACCTGTACTGTTAACGATCGTGTTAATTAAGTATTTAATAAAAAAAACAAGTACAGAGCCAAGCAGGTCTCTAGTATATTGTCTCTGTCGGATGGAAACCTCATAATTATATTATGTCCAAAACTGTTACTTTTTCAGGATTCAAATTCAAAAACAGCAAAAGTAGCAGATCTACAAGCTCAAAATAGAAAAGTATCAAAAGTAACAGATCTACAAGCTCAAAATAGAAAAGTATCAAAAGTAACAGATCTACAAGCTCATGTCTATCGCGTTTCGAGCTTGTGGATCTGCTATTTTTGATACTTTGTGTGACGCCGTAGTATGATATGAAGTAGGGCGTTAATTCACGAAAAAACACAAAAAGTTAGAATATGGAAGTAAGAGGTTTCTTACAGCAGGTTTCCGACAGCAATAGGGTTTAAGCAGTAAACAAGAAAAGAAAATCTCTTGCGGTCGCACACAACGTGGCGTTTGCTAAGACCACACCTCATCCGCATGGTAGAGGTGTGGTCCAAAGAAATGATCTGATTAACACAACCCTGGCAGCTGTGCCGAGACACAACTAAACGCAACGTAGGTAAACGAGGAAGTGGTGCAGCGGCACGCCAGGGAGATAAAGAGCGTCGCATGAAAAACAAAAAGAAGCAGGCAGGCACGTTGGTAAACAGGAATCCACCATTGTTCGCTATGGAATGACGCCACAAAAACATGAGTGAAGCGGTGGGCAGGCTGGGAATCAATGGAATCCAATGGACACCGGCCAGGCCCTTGGATCGGGATAAACTGCCCTAATTGTGAGCTACTCCTTTAGCCCTTTTCTTTTCTTTTTTTTCATGCTTCTGGAAATTTCCACTCCAACTCCACATGTGTGTGTGCGTGTGTGCATGTGTGCATGTGTGCATGTGTGCGTGTGTGTGTGTGTGTGTGTGTGCGCGTGTGTGTGTGTGTGTGTGTGTGTGTGTGTGTGTGGCCGTCGTCAGGCAGAATAAGTAACCCCCCCCCCCACCCCCGGTGTAGGCTATCTATAACAAGCCTTGTACCGAACGAAACAAAATACAAAATAAAACTCCACAGAGTGTTTTTAATAGTTACGAGGTGGTGATGGTTGTGTTTAATTGTGTGGAGTGCTGATGGGAACATGGTGGTGGGGGGATATACTGGAACATGGACCGGCGGCGCTGTTTAGCTTCTAGCTCCTGTTGACCTGATGTGTTGACAGTGCCTAGGTAACAGTTTAACCCATTAAGACCGGGAACACATCTGTGTCACTTTAGATTTCTTTGGCTATCCAAAAATAGCAGATCTACAAGCTCGTAGCGTGGCACCGAGTGCCACGCTACGAGCTTGTAGATCTGCTATTTTTCAAAAAGAAGTTGTGAAAATGTGTGCAAATCTTTGAATGTATACTGTATATACATTTTTTACTGAAATCTTTGCTTCTGGGGGTCCCTGGAACAAAATACTTTCAGATGGTGGTCTGCAGCCAAATACATATAATTTTGGGGGTCCTTTACATGAAAAAGTTTGAGAACCACTGATATATATAGCAACATACGTTAAAAAAAAAAAATTAGAAGACATTTGTAGAATCCCCCAGAAGCAAAGATTTGAGTTAAAAATGTTCGCTTTAAAAAAATAAGATTTGTACACATTTTCACGATAAAAAAAATGTAGCCAAAGAAATCTAAAAATGACACAGACTCGTTCCCGGCCTCAATGGGTTAAACAAAACTATTTTTGCTCCACGGACCATGAATCCGTTACAGGGAGGGCCGGAGGTGGGGGGGCTGGGGGGAGAGGGGGGGTGCGGGATGTTCCGAATGCCTCTGGATGGTCTTCAAATGGCCCTGGAGGCATGCGCTCGCTCTGCTTGCTCGCTGCTTTGCCTGCAGTGAATGGACTGCATATACAAAGACAGCGTTTCGAACGAACGAGGGCGGTGGAAGTATGTAGGGCACTTGTAGTACAAGTACTGTGTGCATCAGGCCCACATGACCGGTCGGACTCGGCACGCTTTACTCGTTACGATGCGTGAAAAACTGCATTTCTAAAAGGGGAGCGTGGACAAGTTGATGTGCTTGTCCTTTTTGTGAGCCTGTGAGCTCTGTACTTCATGTACACTGTACAGTATGTTATGCTTCTCCTTCTTTAAAAGGACCATAACTTAACGGACAGTAACTTTGCTTGAGTATACTGTACTTAAGTACATTTTGTGAGTATCTGTACGTTACTTGAGTGTTTGTATTTTTTGGATGACTTTCAACTCCACTACATTTCAAAGACAAAATATTGCACTTTTGACTCTACTACATTTGTAGGAAAGGCAAAAAAGTACAATATGGATTAACCACTTAAGCCCTATTTCAAATAGTGAAAATAGACGTTTTGAGCTTGTATAGATCATCTATTTACCCTATTATTTATATTTTTGGAAAACATTCTGAGAAATCGTTGATATTTCTAATACTTAAGTACTTTAACTCAAGTACACAATTTGACAGAACAACCTTCACTTGTAGTCGAGTCATATTTCACAAGGAGCATCTATACAATACTTTGACTCAAGTGCTGGAGTTGAATACTTCTTCCACCACTGTGTTCAGCCCACTCACTATGACTCACAGCCTCATGGTATACTTAACATTTTAACATTACTGCCAACCGTGGTTTGTTTTATGTAGTTTTGAGGAAGCCAGGAGATTCCACTGATTTCCGTACAGTATGAAAATCAACTTGGGACTCGCTTGAGAGATCCAACACGCTCAATATAACTGTGCGGGTATTTTGTTTGTCAAGGTTAAGTTATCGTCGTGTTTTTAATGCGTTTTAAAGTGCGGATTGATTTGAAAAGTGGAGCCAAAAATAGTCCCCGGCGAAAAGATTGATTTACGAGCGAAATGCACACGTCCGTGACTTTGTAGGGTCATACAGTATAGCTCTGGTCCATGACCGCTCGCTCCATGGCCGTGCGAATAATGTTTAGCCAACGTTGACTTATTCAGGTAAGTTCAGCCACAATTTAATGACTATGATGAAAATATGTACAAACATTAAATAAATAAATAAAATAATGCCATCAAACAGGGTAATGGTGTATGTTTATGTACCATATATGGCCAAATCTGTGAATAGACAATGTCGTGTGGAAACCTCATATGTCCAAAACTGTTCACTTTTCAGGATTCTAATTCAAAAATAGCAAAAATAGCAGATCGATCGACCAGCTTGCAGATCTGCTACTTTTGATGGTTTTGTGTGACCTTGACGCTGTAGTGTGATCAAGTAGGGCATTCATTTATGGGGGGGGGGGGGGGGGGGGGGCAAAAGGTTAGGATATGGAGATAGGAGGTTTCAGCCCGACAGCAACGGTGCACTGTAATGTATTGATGCCTGTATGGCCCTTTTAGCAGTGGTGGACAAAGTACTCAACCCCAGCACTTGAGTCAGAGTATAGACACTCCTGGTCAAATATTACTCAACTACAGTACAAGTGAAAGTTAGTCTGTCAAACTTGTACTTGAGTCAGGCCTGGAAAGCCCCAAAAATGTATAAAAAAACCCCCCCAAAACTTGTAGTTGAGTCAGAGTACTTAACCCATTCAATCCGGGAACTCATCTGTGTTATTTTAAGATTTATTTGGCTATTCAAAAATAGCAGATATACAAGCTCCTAGTGCGGCACAGAGTGCCGTGCTACGAGCTTGTAGATCTGCTCTTTGAACATTTGGGGTGAACATTTGTGCAAATCTTTGAATATATCTTTTTTAAAGCATTTGTAACTCAAATCTTTTGCTTCTGGTGGTGGTCCATGGAACAAAAGGTTTTCAGACGGGGGTCCGCGGCCAAATACATATCATTTTGGGTGGTTCTTGACATGAAAAAAGTTTGAGAACCACTGATATTTAGCAACATAAGTTTAAAAAGAAAAAAACCTGTTAGGATTTAGAAGACATTTGTAGAATCCCCAGAAGCAAAGATTTGAGACAAAAATGTTCAAAGATTTGCACACATTTTCGTGATTTTTCAAAAACCTGTCAGGGTTTACCCTGAAAATAATGTTTAAAGTGGTTACACAGATGCGTTCCCGGTTTGAATGGGTTAAGTGCTCTCTGAGTACGTTGTCCTGAGACGAGCCCTCCAGTATCAGTCATCTCCATTCTCCATACATCTGGCCAGCTCGTTTGTGCTTTCCGCACCAGCATCTTTCTTTAGCACATCCATGTAGGTAGGTGGGGGGGACGTCCTTTTGAGCCATGCCCGTGTGTCGGTTCCCACAGTATACTTAGCTTTTCGGCAGGGAGTCCCCGGCTTAATGAAGTGAAATTGCTTTTTTTTATTTATCAAATAATCTCCATATTCTAACTTTTTGTGTTTTTTCGTAAATTAACGCCCTACTTGATCATACTACAGTGTCAGACAAAAGTATCAAAAGTAGCAGATCTACAAGCTCAAAACCTTTGAGATCGTCGATCTGCTACTTTTGCTATTTTTGAATTTCAATTCAATTCAATCTTTATTTCAGACCCAGGGAGATCCATATCACAATTATACAAGCAAACATGTGCGCCAATGGTTCCACAGTCTAGAGGAGAACCTGACAGAACTGCGTGTGGGGTCCGTTATGACAGCGATTATGTCATTTACTGACTCAGATGCCCTACACATAAACATGTACATAAGATTACGGTTAATTTGAATCCTGAAAAGTAACAGTTTTGGACATATGCGGTTTCCACCCGACAAGAGACGGTTTAATACATAAGTACTGTATGCAAAGCTACATGCTTTTGAAAACGCTATACTGTATAAATAATGGTATTCAAAAGTACAAATTACATTTTCCTCCTAATATCAACGTAATATCACAAGCGGTGTGAGCTTGTGGTTCAGCTATTTTCACTATATTTGAAATAGAGCTCAAGTGGTTCATTCATGATGTACTTTTTCCCCTTCCGACCCTCTTCCTAGAGGACATGTTACTTGTGAGCTTGTAAATCGGTTATTTTCCTGCAAAAGCTTTTCCCCACAACACGGATGCTGGGGTTTTAAGTGTTTAAGGCGCAGCCTTTAGCCATGCAATTGTAAAATGCGTGCATGTCTCTCTTATAGTACACGTCTTTTGTGTGTGTGTGTGTGTGTGTGTGTGTCTGTAAGTGAATGTCTTTCTTCCCCCTTGGCCTTGCTGAGGTACTCGTTGTGCAGCCTACGGCCGCACGCTGGTGTGTGTGTGTGCGTGTGCGTGCGTGTGTGCGCGACTGACTGCGCGCGCCCTTGCTAGTACACTAACGCGCGCATGCGGCCCTTTGAAGCCAGCGGGAGACTCAAAGTGATGGAGGGAGGGAGGGAGGGGGCTGGGGGGGGGAGGTGGAGGCAAGGAGGGCAGTGAGATCACGTCATGGTGGAAACATTCAGCAGCACAGCACACATAAACACACACACACACACACACACACACACACGCACGCACGCACGCGTGCACGCGCGCGCGCACGCACGCACGCACACACACACGCACACACGCACGCACGCACACTAAATAGAGAGCCGCTGGCCTGTTTTTGTTCTCTGGGTTTGAGGGGAAAAAGGGGAAAATGACATCAAGCTCATCATGTGAGGCCAATGAGATGGAGAGAGGGAGGAGGGGGGGGGGTGAGAACCCTCTGTTACATAAAACTCAAACTCAGTACAGCTAGAGCTCCTCTGGGCCCTGTTAGCGTGTGTGTGTGTGTGTGTGTGTGTGTGTGTGTGTGTGTGTGTGTGTGTGTGTGTGTGTGTGTGTGTGTGTGTGTGTGTGTGTGTGTGTGTGTGTGTACTTGTAAACGTCCCCACAAGTATAGTAGAATTTGAAAAAACATACATTGCGAGGACAGTTTGATCCTGATTCTCACGAGAGAAATGGTTTGTTTCATGGTCGTGCAAATGTTAGATTTAGACTTGATTTATTCTTCGTTGTGCAACGCTGTCAACACTGCACCCAAAATAGCTGATCTAAAAGCTTGTGATGTCCTCATTAGTATAATAAACAAACATGCATGTTTATCTGTGTGTGTCTGTGTGCCTGTGTGCATGTGTGTGTGTGTGTGTGTGTGTGTGTGTGTGTGTGTGTGTGTGTGTGTGTGTGTGTGTGTGTGTGTGTGTGTGTGTGTGTGTGTACGCAATAGATGCATGTCAAAAAATATTTGGCCATGCATGTGGGTTTGCTAGCTTGCGTCTTTTCATTTGCAAGCATGCAAGAGAGAGAGTGCACACTGTGTGAGTGTCTGTCTATGTGTGAGTGTGAGAGTGAGAGTGTGTGTGTATGTGTGTGTGTGTGTGTGTGTGTGTGTGTGTGTGTGTGTGTGTGTGTGTGTGTGTGTGTGTGTGTGTGTGTGTGTGTGTGTGTGTGTGTGTGTGTGTGTGTGTGTGTGTGTGTGTGTGTGTGTGTGTGTGTGTGGGGGTAAAAGATTGCACGCGATATTGGCCCATGAAAGGAGTTCATGCAGGAGTTACAGCGCTGTTTGCGTAACACGCCACTATCAAAAAAGAAACATTGTCTCAAAACTCGCTGCACGACTCGCAATACTACGTGCAGACGAGAACATAGGGCTACAGAAAATAGTGCATTGTGTCACCACCGCCAGGCTTCTTTCTGGTGGTTCTGTAACACTTTTGGGGGAGCGGCGGTGATGTCACCGACATTCTTACAGGGGCCATTTACTTTGACCTTTTCTGCTATCCCTTGGCACTGCCTGGGGTCAATGGGGTGGGTGGGGCTGTTGCATGTGCGGGGTGTGCGTGCGTGTGTGTGTATGTGTGTGTGTGTGTGTGTGTGTGTGTGTGTGTTTGTATAGGCCAGGGTGAGAGCACCGAGGCCACTGGCGCCAGATGTGATGACCGCAGGAGTCTGGGGCCTAAAAATAGAGCTCTGTTCTCAGCACCGTGAAACGGAGGAGAGGAAAGCGGAGAGGAGAGGAGGAAGGGGGGGGGAGGAAGGGGAGAGCGGGCACAGGAGGAGACGAGGCGCGGAGGGGTGAAAGAGCAGGAGGTGAATGGACAGCAGGCGATGGATGGAGATAGAGAGAGAGAGAGAGAGAGAGAGAGAGAGACTAGCTATAGTGCTTCTCAAACTTTTGCATGACAAGGACCGCTGAATTAATATGTATTTTGCCGCGGACCCCCATCTGAAAATATTTAGTGCCAGGGACCCCCACCATGCAAGACCCCCACCATGCAAGATTGTTTGGAAATAGCAGATCTAAGCTCTTGCAGGTCGGCTATTTTCAAATAGCGGATGTGCATAATAGGTTTAAAGTGGTTCCACTGATTCTGACGCTATATCAACTCATTTTGCCAGGGAGGGAGGGAGGGAGTCGAGGGACCCCCTGGAACCCCCTCAGGGACCCCTGCATGGGGAGTCCCCGGACCCTACTTTGAGCAGCAGCGCTATAGAAGGAAGGAGGAAGGCGAGGTCATTGAGAATAATGTGCCAGATGTCCCGGGGGAAGGTGAGCTCACCTCCTAATGGCAGCGCTGGCTCCTTCTCAATGAAACCAGTGACCTAGAGGAGCTCCCTGTGGCGTAATGGACACCCATCACACAGAGACAGACAGACAGACAGGTCCTGGACCAGTGGTGTAAAGTAACTAAGTACATTTACTCAAGTACTGTAATTAAGTACAATTTTGAGTTATTTTTTACTTTACTGGAGTATTTTCATTGTTCGGTCCTTTTACTTCTACTCTGCTACATCTCAGAGGCAAATATTGCACTTTTACTCCACTACAATTATTTGAAAACTTTAGTTACTAGTTACTTTGCAGATATACATTATTATATTATAAAACATACATTAACCACTTTAGCCCTATTTTATACCTAAAATAGCTGAAAATAGCTGATCTACAAGCTCACAACGCGTCGCGATGCGAATTTGAATCCTGAATCCTGAAAAGTAACAGTTTTGGACGAGACACTCCCCCTGGTCAAATATTACACTGCAAGTGAAAGTTGCTCTGTCAAATTTGTACTTGTACTGGAGTACTTGCTTTAAAATTACGTATTTAAAAGTTCAAATTACAAAGTGCATTTAGTTTTTGATATCAATGCATTGCAGTATTGACAATTTCCTAAAACAATCTTAAGATTTTCCATAGGTTTTCGAGCTATGAGCTTGTAGACCTGCTATATTTTTTATACAATATTTTAAATAGGGTTTAAGTGGTTAATTCGTAATGAACTTTTCCCCTTCCTAGAAATGTAGTGTGTAGTGTCATAAGTATCCAAAAATACAAATACTCAAGTAAAGAACAGATAAGTACTTAAGTACAGTGCTCAAGTAATTGTCCGTGTCTCCACCACTAGAGACAGACATACTGTACAGACAAAGAAAGAAAGAAAGACATGAACAGACAG
>NC_137610.1:25791898-25796898 GCF_963280865.1 Gymnoscopelus braueri
CGTCGCGTAGCCTAGGTATAAAATAGGGCTAACGAGGTAAATGTATGTTTCATAATGTAATAATTTATATTGGCAAAGTAACTAGTAACTAAAGTTTTCAAATAAGTGTAGTGGAGTAAAAGTATAATATTTGCCTCTGAGATGTAGAGGAGTAGAAGTACAAGTACTGATAATAAGATAATAAAGTACAGTACTTGAGTAAATGTACTTTACACCACTGTTCTTGTCGTCTAATAGTGTGTGTGTGTGTGTGTGTGTGTGTGTGTGTGTGTGTGTGTGTGTGTGTGTGTGTGTGTGTGTGTGTGTGTGTGTGTGTGTGTGGTTGTGTGTGTGTGTGTGTGTGTGTGTGTGTGTGTGTGTGTGTGTGTGTGTGTGTGTGTGTGTGTGTGTGTGTGTGTGTGGGTGCAGTTAATCGAACAAATCAATTTAATCAATTATAAAATAAGTTGTTTAACATTAAGACCTGAGGCCGATTCTACAAACGCCTTCTAAATCTGTAGTTCTCGAACTTTCAAGATATTTAAAAAATGATACAAAATTTGAGCTTGATGACACAGATGCTTTCCCGGTTTTAATGGGTTAAATAAAATATCAATGAATCCCCATATTAATGTGTTCTTAATGATTACTCAACTGAAATGTACATATGTGGGCAATAATGTTTGTTATTTGTAATAAACATGTAATTGTGTTATTTTATCATCATAAGACTCCCAGTGTAAACATTAGGTTAAACGTATAAAATGGTATGACACTAGCAGATAGTGACTACCTCCCAGTTGTGTAAAGTAACTAATTATATTTAGAGTATTTCCAATGTTCAGTACTTTTACTTATACTCCACTACATCTCAGAGGGAAATGCTATACTTTTACTTTATAATCAAATATTGTACTTTTACTCATTAATCACTTCAGCCCTATACATTTCAGCCATTTGAAAATAGCTGATCTACAAGCTCTCAATGCGACGCATTATGAGCTTCTAGATCTGCTATTTTTAAAAGATTTTTATACATTTTAAAAGTTGCGAAATGGAAGATTTTGCATAATGAGTACTTTCTACTTTTGGTGCTTTAAGTACATTTTGATACCAATACTTTTGTACTTCTACTCAAGTAGATTTTGAATTCCGGAGTGCTTTTTCCACCACTGCTACCTCCCAGAGGGCCTAATGGTTCAATCCATCAATTCAGGATGCTATAGTGTCAAGTGACAAGGACATGCTGTCCCTCTGTCCTATGTGGTCATTGGTCACCTGACCTTTTCATTTAAAGCCTCACTATGTAACTTTTTTTTAAATAAATAAAATGTAATTTTGTCCAATCTGTTTGGTAGAGTATGTTAATACAATATAACATATACAATTGGGGTGGTTGTATTTTGTCTCCCTGCTCTTCTATTGAGACATTTAGATCTTGTCAAAGGTCATGTCTCACCTAGACCCTGGATCTGACACAAGATTCAATTTATCCCTGAGCAGGCAGGCTCTATCAGCTCAATGGTAAAAGATTCAGCACTTGCGCAGGAAACCGGGTTCAAATCCGGGGGTAGAAGATGAAAGTTACATAGTGCTGCTTTAATTTATAAAAATTTAATAGTAATATCATAATTGTAATGAATACACTAACAGCACACTCTGCCTTGCCAATCACAAAACGGGGAGGCGGGGACATGGAGCGCGAAAGAGAGCAAAGCAACATTTTTGAAATATGGACTAAACCTGTTTAATGGTAATGCCGATCAGCGCCAGTTATCATTGTGTTATTCCTTCTAATTCACCGCATTTAAGGATGTTTCTCTTTTCATTCCTCCTCCAAACCTCCCTGTGTGTGTGTGTGTGTGTGTGTGTGTGTGTGTGTGTGTGTGTGTGGTGTGTGTGTGTGTGTGTGTGTGTTGTGTGTGTGTGTGTGTGTGTGCGTGCGCGCGGCGCACACACGTGTTCACATGCACGTGTTTGTATGTGTGGGTGTGTGTGTACGTCCGGTATGTGTTCTCTGTTTATGTGAGGCTAAAACAAGAAGGGAACTTCAGAAATGAAATCATCAAATTATTGGCTGGGTTGGGGCATACATGCTTGCGCGTGTGTGTGTGTGTGTGTGTGTGTGTGTGTGTGTGTGTGTGTGTGTGTGTGTGTGTGTGTGTGTGTGTGTGTGTGTGTGTGTGTGTGTGTGTGTGTGTGTGTGTGTGTGTGTGCGTGCGTGCGTGCGTGTCTGTATGCCTGTGTGTGTGTGTGTGTATGGAGGACACAGACAAAGCAGTGAGAGAGACAGACAGATTGACAGTTGGCAGTGTAGGGCAGCGTGACAAGGCGGGGGGGTGGCGCGTGGCACCACACATCAGGCGGCCCAGCTGGCACATACACAGCGTGACCTCTGACCCCTGTGCCCGCCTGCCATTTCCTGCCTACCTGCTGCGCTGTTGAACAGCCGTCTGTCGCCTGTATGCGCCAGCCCTTCCACCTCCACCAGCAGGGGAGCTGCTGACACGCGTGCGCTCACGCCACACACACCGCACACAAACCCACACACACACACACACACACACACACACACACACACACACACACACACACACACACACACACACACACACACACACACACACACACACACACACACACACACACACACACACACACACTGAAAACCATGAACACACTCATGAACACTTATACCGCACACTGGCAGCTACAAAAACTACAAAGATACAAAGCAACGCAGCAAATCTGTCCCTGAGTTGCTGTTGAAGTGTTGATCAATAAACATGTTGATGTCAAGCTGTGCGCGCGACGAGTGAGAAAAATATTAAGGAAAACTATCTCAGTTTAAAAAGAACACAGAACTGGCTGATGGAAATAATTAGTTTCCCCCATTACACGCAGGAATTATGTGAAGTGAGAAGCAATTTGCAGAAATGTAATGTACAGTGACAACATTTTCCACAACATTATACGTTATTGTTACATAATGTCTATTGTACCTCTGTATACTCTGAAATCCAACAAATTCCTTCACATTTCCTTTCCTCTTTCTCTCTCTCTCTCTCTCTCTTTCTTGTTCCCTCACTCTGTGCTCATGGAGCTCAACGTTGCCCGCTAGCTCTTCTATATATCACACACAGCCAGACACGGTTCATTCAGACATTTAATTATCATGCACAAATTCATATAGGCACTAATGCATGCAAGCATGCAGACATGTACACGCAAGCCTGCCCACCACGCCCACGGATAAGACGTGCACGCGCCTCGTGCACGCGTGCGTCCGCGCCCCCCACACACACACACACACACACACACACACACACACAACACACACACACACACACACACACACACACACACACACACACTTCCAGTTTGCACAGACAGTGACTGTTAACTCACTGACCCCGATTAATACACAACCACCCAAACAACGGCCACTGCTATTGGCTGCCTGCAGTCTGGGAAATATTCTCTCTGCCACTGTTGTCGTGGAAACAGCAGAAAAGCGGAGAGGTGGGGGGGATTAGAAATAGAAGTAATGTGATTCCTCTTCTTTCCTCTTTTCTATTATTGTTTTGGCTGAGGAAATGTTGAGAGAGAGAATCTGAATTGTGAGAGAGAGAGACAGAGAGAGAGAGAGAGAGAGAGAGAGAGAGAGAGAGAGAGAGAGAAGATAAAGACAGGAAGAGAGGAGAGAAAAAGCTGACGACTGCTCTTTCATTAAGAAGGATATGTAGACTAATCAAAAAAGCTGAGCGCCGGAAAGTCCTCGCTTTCAATGGGAGACCGTGTGCGTGTGCGAGATAGTAAACATCTGTGTGTGTGTGTGTGTGTGTGTGTGGTGTGTGTGTGTGTGTGTGTGTGTGTGTGTGTGTGTGTGTGTGTGTACTGTAGTACTCTGTACATCGTTGCTGTCGGGCAGAAACCTCTTATCTCCATATTTAAACTTTTTGTGTTTTTTTCGTAAATTAATGCCCTACTTTATCATACTACAGCATCATAAAAAAGCATCAAAAGTAGCAGATTTGCTACTTTTGAATTTGAATCCTGAAAGGTAACCGTTTTAGACATATGAGGTTTCCACCCGACAGCGACGATATATCTCTCTGTCTGTGACCAAAGCTTAAATTATGCTCTGTGGTGCGACATAAGTGTCGCTTGCCAAAAAGACCTGATCTACAAGCCATAACAACGCATTGTTAGCTTGTAGATCAGGTCTTTTTTTGGCATACATAGCGACACCCTCGTGCGACGGAGCATAACAATTAAGCTTAATTGAGGGAGCCTGGGTGCTTTGAGGCAATCCTCCATTTCATAAGAGTCTGTGAATGACTCATGGAAACGCGCTAATCTCCCAGGAGGAGAGAGAGAGAGAGAGATGGGGATGACAGAGAGAGAGAGAGAGAGAGAGAGAGAGAGAGAGAGAGAGAGGCGAGCGAGCAGAGATTCTACCCAGCATGCCTCGCCTCGGTCATACATCTCTCCCCAATCCTGACTGACTGGGACAGAGATTACGCTTTGCTTTTTGTGCCGACATATTAGGACATATTCTTAAGCTGCACGTGTGTGTGTGTGTGTGTGTGTGTGTGTGTGTGTGTGTGTGTGTGTGTGTGTGTGTGTGTGTGTGTGTGTGTGTGTGTGTGTGTGTGTGTGTGTTGTGGTGTGTGTGTGTATGTGTCTGTGTTTGTGTTTGTGTGAGAGAGAGAGATACACTTAAGAGAGAGAGAGAGAGAGAGAGAGAGAGAGAGAGAGAGAGAGAGAGAGAGAGAGAGGAGAGAGAGGGAAGGGGGTTATTAACTCTCTAACTAGGCATCTAGGACTCAATTATAACACTAAACATGCTTAATGGCTGCTATGACAAGCCATTAACTGGGGTAAATAAGGCAGTAGTAGGATCCAATCTGTCATTTGTAGATTCTCTCCCGACAGAAAGAGATATAACTGCAACTGTAAAGCCTCATTTATACTTGGTTGCATGCTGGTGTCGGGCTCAGTAAATAGCAGATCTACAA
>NC_137610.1:25801898-25819398 GCF_963280865.1 Gymnoscopelus braueri
TATTACATTATTTCATTTGAGTAGGGTCTCATGTCTTTGTATATTTAAGGTATTTGTCACATCTTCCCTGTGCATGTCCGGGCACCTAGGCTCCAATGCATCGCGGGTTCAAGTCCCGACGACCTTTGCTGCATGTCTCTCCCCATCTCTCTCTCCCTGTTTCCTGTCTGTCTCTACTGTAAACTATAAATAAAGGCCAAAAAGCCTAAAAATATATATTTAAAAAGAAAAAACAACTTCCTTGTGCAATTTTTCAGACAGAAACAGAAATGTCATTTTTATTCATATCATGTTCCAATGTGCAATGCCAAAAACACAATTAAACTGTATAACCAAAGTATAAAATAATGACACAGTATGCATTCCCGGATTGAATGGGTTAATTTATGAAAAAACACATAAAGTAAAACTATGGAGATAAGAGGTTTCTGCCCGACAGCAACAATATACTTGCAAGGGAAAATGTTTCTTCCCCCCCACACTTTTAAAGTTAAATGAAATGTCACCGTGTACAGTTGTGCTTAGCAGTGCTTTGCTGCACTGTTATAGAGGTCAGCGACCTGGCTGAGTGCAGAGCCGCATGCATGCCAGACTGTAGTCGCATGGAGCAGCATGCAGCATGCAGCCCTCCTTATAGCTCTGCAGCACTACAGCAGCAACACACACACACACACACACACACACACACACACACACACACACACACACACACACACACACACACACACACTACAACTACACACACTGTGTGTCCCTGACGCATGCACACTGCAGGTGAGCTGAGGGAATGCCACGAGGAGAGGAGAGGAGAGGAGAGGAGAGGAGAGGAGAGGAGAGGAGAGGAGAGGAGAGGAGAGGAGAGGAGAGGAGGGGAGGGGAGGAGGGATCTGAAGGCTGGCCATCCATCACAGCAGGTTGTAAACAAGGAGTGGTCAAATCGTTCATCCTCTTCTCTATACGCAAATACAGTGAGAGAGAGAAAAGGGAAAGCATGTGCTGTATGTGCAATGTATGTACTCTAAAGAAGACAATAAAATGGACGAAGCCGGTTGCCAAAACGAGACATGAGTCTTCGTTTTAATGACAGTGGGCTTACTGTAGGGACAATCGCACACACACACGCACACGCACACGCACACGCACACGCACACGCACACACACACAGGACCTAAACATTTTAGTACGGCATTGAAAATCCCAACAACAACGGCCCAAAAAATGCAGATCTACAAGATCACATCACGTCGCGACAACTGCAACGTGTTGTGAGCTTGCAGATAAGCAATTTTGCATTTCAAGTTTAAAATAGGGAAAACTATAGTCCTAACACCTAAACCTATCATCTACTGTAAATGACCATAAAACACTTATTTTTCTTGTAAGCACCAGGAAAATCTTCCTCCCTAATTCTAATCTAATTCTCAAATTCTACTATACTTGTGGGGACATTTGGTCCTCACAAGTACACACACACACACACACACACACACACACACACACACACACACACACACACACACACACACACACACACACACACACACACACACACACACACACACACACACACACAGATGACAGATGGTTTGGTTATGAAACGCAGTACCCCTCTGTCCTACTGTACAGAGGAAGTGATGGCAGGGTTTTCCCTGACCTCAGCAACAACGCTATACTGACCAAGAGGGACAAGGACATTGAGTGCTGAGCCGCACCGCACGATAATGCACTATAGTACCGCTACGTTAAGTGTGGGAACCGGCCTGCTGTGACGCAAGGCGACCACATCAGCAGAAACACTCCTAAAAAAATGAATCCCACCCCACACAAATTTCTGAAACACACTCCGGCCGGGGTCGTCTTCAATGGGTCACGGTCTCCGTACTCCCACCGCCCCCCACAGGACACGAGTGCTGTGGAATGCGCTTTCTGAAGCCTGTTTTATTAAAGGGATATTTCACCAAAAAAAAAGAGTAATTTTATCGTCTACTCAGGCTTTTGGGAGCACCCTGGACAGTTTATAAGTTGCTTGATTCACTATTGAGATATTTGATATTCATTTTATCAGACACGCCCCCTTCCTATACAAACCCATTGTAACTTTAAACTCCATTTTAACCATGTTAGATTCATCAGAAACACCTGTCCTTGGTTCTGGTGACTGATATTGTCCTTCTAATATGTGAGGAGATATGTGTGTTTTTTCAATTACTTTTTACATTTATTTTTAATTTATTTTTTGGAAGATTAAAACAATTAAATACAATAGAAAATATGTAATTAAATAAATGACCAGAAGCAAGGACCGGTGTTTTTGATGAATCTAACATAGACTAAAATAGAATTTGAAGTTATGATGAGGTTGTATAGGAAGGGGGCGTGTCTGATAAAATGAATAAAATATCGAAATACTTAATCAAGCAACTTAAAAAATGTCTGGGGGGGTTCACAAAAGCCTGAGTAGACGATACACAATGACCCAAATTATTGTTGAAAGTGAAATAACTCATTCAATCCGGGAATGCATCTGTGTCATTTTAGATTTATTTTGGCTATTCAAAAATAGCAGATCTACAAGCTCATAGCGTGGCACAGAGTGACACGCTATGAGCTTGTAGATCTGCTATTTTTGAAAAATCGTGAAAATGTGTGCAAATCTTTGAATATATATATTTTTAACTAAAATATATATTTTTTTACTGAAATCTTTGCTTCTGGAGGTCCCTGGATTTGCACAAATGTTCAAGATTTTTTATTAATTGCATATATACAAGCTCGTACCGCGTCACTCTGTGCCGTGCTATGAGCTTGTTTTTTTATTTTTGAATAGCCAAAGAAATCTAAAATGACTGCGAGCTTGTAGATCTGCTCTTTTTGAAACTTTTTGAAAAATTTCGAAGATGTTTGGAAGAAAATAATTATTTTTGATTGAATGAGTTAAACCAAAATGGTCGACTGATCTTAATCACATGAACACTAGTGTCCCTATAAAATAGATTCTAATGTCCCTAGTTTGGTGTAGTGTAGAGGGAAATACTAGTATGGATATAAGTATAAATACTGCGTTGTCACTTTTGTCTGGATATTACACAGCTCAGCCACAAGGTGCAGTACACATACAGTACTGCACACATTACTTACAAAGACACCTATTGCATTCTTACAATGAGAGTCAACGCTAGTGTCGTCACTCTCATATTAGATCACGCTGATAAAACCCACAAACCGCCTTAACCACTTTCACTTTCACTTTCAAAATGTTCCCAAAAAATAGAGAAAATAGCTATTGTGATACTCCTGTGCGATGAAGCAAGCAAGGCACTAAAGGACAACTTTGTTTTTTTACAACCAAAGTTTATGTTTTAGCTTGTAATTAAAGTAAATAAAAGATGAGTGCTACAAATTTTTCATTTACTGCTTTCTCTAGTTATAACAATTTTCGCGATCTTTTTTACAGTGGGCGGGGGCATTCGGGCAGGTGGCTAAATATGTTTTTTTTTACACAATAACCCGGCGATTTCTTTATTATTATTTACAGTAGCTCTTCTAGCCCCCAATAACTCACATCTGACCATCAAAGACCACGGGACCTTTTTTATTGTGTAAAAAAGACATATTTAGCCACCTGCCCGAATGCCCCCGCACACTGTGAAAAAGATTGCGAAAATTGCTAAAACTATAGAAAGCAGTAAATGAAACATATTTTAACACTCATCTTTTACCTACTTTAATTACAACCTAAAACATAAACCTTGGTTGTAAAAAAACAAAGTTGTCCTTTAACCGATTAAAACCGGGAAAGCATCTGTGTCATTTTAGATTTTAGCGCTGGCTATTCAAAAATAGCAGATCTACGAGCTCACAGCGAACTGAAGATACAAGGTTTCTGCCTGACACGGTGTCGATACATCATGTATAGCGAGGGAACAGAAGATGCTGCATATAGCAGCTGATGGTGCAGACGTCAGGCTCCGTCAGGAAGGGTGTGACACATACAGCTCAACACTGTATAGATAACACCACCGGGCTGCATGATGTCACTGACTGGCGCGGGCAGCTGCCACCTCAGTGTGTGTGTGTGTGTGTGTGCGTGTGCGTGTGAGTGTGCGTGTGCGTGTGCGTGTGCGTGTGCGTGTGTGTGTGTGTCTGATTTCATGCGTATGTACAAATAAGCATGTCTATATTTGAGTGTGTGAATGTGTAACCTATGTGGGGACGTGTGTGTGTGTGTGTGTGTGTGTGTGTGTGTGTGTGTGTGTGTGTGTGTGTGTGTGTGTGTGTGTGTGTGTGTGTGTGTGTGTGTGTGTGTGTACTTGTATTGCTGTACTTGTGAGGGCCCAAAAGTCCCCACAAGTATAGTAGAATTTGAGAAACCAGACATTGTGAGGACCATTTCCCACTGTTTGTTGGCTTTAGGAAACCATCTGTAGACAGGAGTTTATTTACATTTATGTTTGGGACAACTGTATTGATATACACAAAGACAAAGACAAATATCTTGGCCTGAACGTAGATGAGCATATGAACATCAAGGAAGGCATACAGGTTCTTTACTGATTCAGCTGGTAGAGCTTTGGCAGTGGTGGAAAAAGTACTCACATCTTTCACTTAAGTTACAAGTAAAAGTCCGGAATTCAAAATTTACTTGAGTAAAAGTACAAAAGTATTGGTATCAAAATGTACTTAAAGTATCAAAAGTAAAAGTACTAAAATGTTTGAAAATAGCAGATCTACAAGCTCACAACACGTCGCGGTGCGACGCGTTGTGAGCTTGTAGACCGGCTATTTTCAAATAGCCTTGGTATAAAATAGGGGTTTGTATAACGTAATAATTCTGCAAAGTAACTAGTAATTAAAGTTTTCAAATAATTGTAATGGAGTAAAAGTACAATATTTGCCTCTGAGATGTAGTGGAGTAGAAGTAAAAGTATAGACAATTGGAAATACTCCTGTAAAGTAAAAGTACCTCAAAATTGTACTTAAGTACAGTACTTGAGTAAATGTACTTAGTTACTTTACACCACTGAGCTTTGGGGTCAGTAAGGTGAAAGCTTGTAAGGATTTAGGATGTCATACGTATACACAATTATATCAATCTCGTGTATGTCCTGTTTCAGATTATGCTTCTGACGTATGGGGTTTCCATGAAAATGTAAGTTGTCACCAAGAATAATGTAGTACATCAGGTCAAAGGTTGTGTGTAACACTCAGTGTGTGAGGGGCGGGGCCGGATCAGGTGACCCTGGTCACTCAAGTGACCTCCGTCGATGACCTCACACTGCACCACATGCACGCAGGCGTCAGGGGTTTTCACCACCCTGTCCTCACGCCATGTCTCACATCCATGTCCAGCGCACACACACACGGGTTGGTATGACCATACTTGTGAGGACATCAACATTATAGGACAACGTTTTTTTTACGATTTTTTTTTCCGTAAGCTAAGGCCGAAAAATGCTTTTTTCGTTGTAGATATTTTCCGGTGCCCGACACAAGCACGCGATCAAGTATAAATCAGGCATAGCTCTATCTCTAATCCCTAAACCTGACCTCTAAATGTCTAATCTCAACGCTAACCCCAACCTGAATCTTTTACTAATTGTAAACGTACCTCGAAAAATCTTTTTTCCGACCATAATACAACCATTTTCCTTGTGAGGACCAGGAAAACAGTCCTCAAAATGTCTATTTCTCAACACACACACACACCCACACGCATGTCTGAAAAGTGCAAATGCGTGCTGAAGTTCCAATCGCACTCGAGACCTGCATAGCTGCTTGTCATGCAAGTCATATTAACACTCATTCTGTCCATTCTTTATAGCCTTTAACCCATTCAATCTGGGAACACATCTGTCACTTTAGATTTCTTTGGCTATTTTTTAAACAACAAATTGTGAAAATGTGTGAAAATCTTTGAATATATATATACATTTTTAACTAAAATCTGGGAGGGGGGGGGGGTCCCTGGAACAAAATATTTTGAGATGGGGGATCTGCGGACAAATACATATGATTTTGGGTGGTCCTTGACATGAAAGAAGTTTAAGAACCACTGATATTACTGCAACATAAGTTTTAACATAAGAAAAACTGTTAGGATTTAGAAGACATTTGTAGAATCCCCAGAAGCAAAGATTTGAGTTTAAAATGTTACATTTTCTCGATAAAAAAAGAAAGAAAAAATTCCCATAGTATAACATTTTATAAATTGTTAAAAAGTTATACTGTAGCAAAAAAATATCTAAAATGACACAGTATGCGTTCCCGGATTGAAGGGGTTAAACTGTACCGTACGTCATTGAACTCACATGGGTCTGGTTTGAGCACTATAACTTTGTGTTGCATGTGTACACACAGTAAGAATACAGTAGAATCTTGGCTCCAAGATTCTATGCGTGTGTGTGTGTTTAGAGTGTCTGCAAGTCAAACAGTAGGAGCCTTAAAACAAACTATGATTCATTGCCGTGACTTCATCACGGCAAACATAATGAACCCAGCCCTTCTCTATACAGAAAACCATCTCTAGCTTATCGTCTCTGTCGGGGTGGAAACCTCACATGTCCAAAGCTGTTACTTTTCAGGATTCAATTAAAAACAATGCAAAAGTAGCAGATCTACAAGCTCAAAACACGTCGCTTCGCGCCGCGTTTTGAGCTTGTGGATCTGCTACTGTTGATGCTTCTGTGTGATGCTGTAGTATGATCAAGTAGGGTGTTAATTTATGAAAAAACACAAAAAGTTAGAATATGGAGATAAGAGGTTTCTGTCCGACAGCAACATTATACTGTGCACTCATCGTTTGTTTAACTTGCCGGGGAGAAGAGAGAACGAGATGTGAATGAAAACAGCAAACAAAAACATTCCAGGGTTTACCCATAGGATAATCCCCATAACAACTGTCTCTGATGTCACCGTGACTCATCAGAGTAATTAAAAGTCACTGTGCCAGCAGGGAGGACAATTCAAAGGGTTTTCCCTGGTTCTGAAACACAGGGAAGTAATGTGTGGCACTGACTGGTTGAAACCAGGAAGTTTATTTTTACTTAGTAGCAATACCACAATGTAGAAATACTAGGTAAAGTCCTGTATGCAAAATGTTACTTGAATATAAAGCACAAAGGTTTTAACATAAAAAATGTGCATACAAAAAGTAGTTTATATTAGCATTAAAACTTATCAAAATTAGAGACTAAGTAAAAGTAGAAAGGTTTTTAAAAAATCTGATCTACAACCTCACAAGCTTGTGGCTTGTACAGGTAGATTGGCTATTAGTATAAGTATAAAGTATAAAATAGGGCTATAATCTAGATTTACAAAGTCACTATTACAGTAACCAACACTGTCAAATAATTGCAGTGAAGTAAAAAAAATGATTTGCCTCTGAGATGTAGTGAAGTAGAAGTATTAAGTATCGAAAGTAAAAGTATACCTAAAAATTATACTCAAGTAACAGTATACTTGAGTAAATGTACTTGTTCCTTTCCAACCTCTGTAATGTAGTTACTGGAAAGCGCTCTGTGTCCTGGGTACATACAGTCACCAGAATTAGCTCACTCCATACAGTGTTTTCCCATGCATGTCACTGATTAATGACATAATCTTTTCCTCTTGTCTGATAAGTAGATTACTGTACTGTACAGGCACAAGTGTCTCATGGAGAAGGAAGAGTAGCGTCTGTGTTTGGGCTCATGTCCACACAGGCGTCATTACATAATACACAGAAACACTAAAGCAGTTGGTTCTTAAACTTTTTCATGCCAAGGACCCCAAAAATGTATTTGGCCCCCATCTGAAAATGTTTTGTGCCAGGGACCTCCAGAAGAGAAGATTTTAGTTACAAATGTTGGCCAAAAAAATCTACAAGAGTTTTGCAGTTTTACTTCACTGCAATTACAAGAGCATAGATCTGCTATTTTTTGCAATAAAAAAAAAAGAGAGAAAAAAATGAATTTATTTTGCCTGTAATAACATGCCCAAAGTAGGTAGGCCAGTTCTTCAAGTGATTAATGAATGTATGGTTACAGAAAGAAAACAAGTGTCTAAAAGAGTCCATCTAAAATCTGATTAATCTGCACACATCATAAAAAAGGTGGTGGACATATGAATAAAATACCTGAATTTTTTTGGATATATGAGAAAGCTAGGGGGTGGCAATTAATCGCCATCCCCCCCTGGAGCCCAAATGACAGCCCTGGCTGTGGGCGGTTAATTTATTTAAAGTCACAAAATGTCCTCACTGTGCAGTGTTAATCCACTAGGACCAGGAACGCATCCGTGTAATTTTTTTTATTTCTTTGGGCTCGTAGCTTGTGTATCTGCTATTTTTGAAGAATCGTGAAAAAAATTGCAAATCATTGAATATATATATATATTTTTTTAAAGCAAACATTTGTAACTCAAATCTTTGCTTCTGGGGGGGTCCCTGAAACAAAATATTTTCAGATGGGGGTCCGTGGCCAAATACATATCATTTTGGGAGGTCCTTGAGATGAAAAAGTTTGAGCACCACTGATATAGCAACATATTATTATTAAAAAACCCCAGAAGCAATAAGGTTTCAGTTACAAATGTTCGCTTTAAAAATATATATATTCGAAGATTTGCACAAATTTTCACGATTTTTCAAAAATAGCAGATCGACAAGCTCATATGAGCTTGTATTTCTGCAATGTTTTTGAATAGCCAAAGAAATCTAAAAATGACACAGATGCTTTCCCCGGTCTTAATGGGTTATGATGAGTAACGCCGAATCATCAGCGAGAGTCCTTCACAAGAAGCAGTTACTGTGTATCGATGTTGTCGGGCAGAAGCCTCTTATCTCCATATTTTTTGTAATTTGAATCCTGAAAAGTAACAGTTTTGGACATATGAGGTTTCCGCCCGACAGAGACGATATAATATCTGGTTTATGGGCATTGGTGGTGTTGATTGCGCTATACTGCTAAACGGATTAGGGATCATAGGCCAACAGCTTGAGCTCTGGTACTGAGGCGCTCATCCAAAACAAGCAATTAACCACTTGAACCACAAGCATCCCTATTCTGCAAAAATAGCAGATCTACAAGCTCACAACGCGTCACACCATGACTTACGTTGTGAGCTTGTAGATCGGCTATTTCTGGCGAAGAGATTTGGTGTAGTGGGGGAAAAAAGAGCATACCAAGTACAGTTGCAAGTAACTCAGGTCTGTTTTAAGTATAGTTTTATATATAGGTTTAAGTGATTAACACCAATGTGTGTGCAATTTGTAATTATTACGCGGAAATGTTCATCTTAAAACTAAAATGGCAAAATGTATTGTTTCATCTATTGAATTCTCACAGGAGCAAGCTGCTGCTACATAAAATAACTAAATAAATAATAAGCAACAATAAATACAGACATCTGGTCCGTGGTATGTTTATGGGACAATGGTCCAAATGAACGATTCTCCCAATTATATAAAACAAAACAGTGTGAAATACACCTACAGACTTCAACAGTGTTAAACACAGTGTTCTATAAACACTGTCTGATATCACAGCCAGCTATATCCTGTGTTGTATCCAAACCGTTCTTCCTTTTTCATAGACCAGTGGTTCTCAACCAGTGGTCCGGGGACCAACAGTGGTCCTTGAGGAGTTTCCAGGTGGTCCCCAGCTAAATGATGGAGAGTTGGTAACCGAATGGTTCTTGTAGAACAATCATTTAACTCTTGAAAGTGTAAAATGAAACCAAATGGACCAGTTTCATTTTACGCTCTCAAGAGTTGAATGATTGTTAAACATCTGCATTACCTAATTTACAAGAAGTCCACACAATTAGAGAATGTAGAAGAATTGTTATTTTGACAAAATCTTATGCAATGATAACAAAATATTCCAAATTTTGGGACTGAGAGTCTATATCTCATCAAATGGTGGTCCATGGCTCAAATGCAGAATAAATAATGGACCTTGATATGAAAACGGTTGAAAACCACTGCCATAGACAACAGACCTGAGGGTGATTCTAAAAACCCCCTTCTAAATCCTGACCTATAAGTTTTGCTGAAAAACTGCTGGACTGAGTCCCATCCAGAATCCCTGGCCTACATACACCCCACACACACACACACACGCACGCACACACGCACACACACACACGCACACACGCACACACGCACACACACACGCACGCACACGCACACACGCACACACACACACACACACACACACACACACACACACACACACACACACACACACACACACACAGACACACAGGAGGAGTGTTTCCTCTCCTTCTGGCTGTCTTCTGCTTGCGCTGACCTCTGGTCCATCTGTCAGACCTGGACGCCTCCTACGCTCAAAAGCAGCAGCACACCGGGGATTAGTTTGGCTTAAGCCAAAACACTCCTCCGCCTGCTCGCCTGTCAATCAGCCACCACCGGTGCACCGTAGAATTACGGGTGCGTTTTGACACTCTCTCTGAGTTGACACGAGATTTGACTGCGTGACGAGGATTTTCCATCTGCATAGAACCAGCTCAACTTGACTCAACTCTATGTAGCTGCTTGTCACAGTGACGTCCAACCCTCTGCGCACTGTAGGAGCGTGCTAATTTAACCTGTTCAGTTCAACAAAAAGCAGCTTGTGATAACATTTTAGGCAGTGATGAGCTGTGGATTTTTGAACTAGGGGGGCTATATTTTCTGACGTCACTTGCACGCGCACGTGCACGCATGTGCACATAGCCAATCAGCTCAGTGCTAGTTGAAATACTGTATTCAACATGTGATTTTTAATGTAATTATTTCTTATTATTTAGTTGCATTGTTAATTTGTTGTTTTTATTTTTGTTTCAATTAATTAATTATTTTATTTTCCTTTTAGTTTTATATAAAAGCCCTTTACATAGACTCACCCACACATAAGTACTTAAAATAATCAGACAACTTGTCTTTGTCTTGTCTCAGAGAACTAGGTCCTCTTCTAAGCGATCCCCTTCACACTCTGCAGTGCAGAGACTGTTGTCTCTCATTGTGAGAGGAATGTACACATTCAATTCAAGTCCATGGCTTTTTTCGAGTAGCCTAATGTTATGCAAAGCAGCCAGGTAGACGCTATTGAGAACGGCTCGCCGCTGACGGCGCGAACCTTGAGAGGCTATTGTTTAAACTTTAAGGTGTTAAGACCGCAGCTGACGGTGCGTGCTCGCGCGTGCATGTGGAGCTCCCAGCCCCCCAGCCAGCGCCAGAACTAAGGGGTCGCCGACCCCCCATAGCACCCCCTACAGCTCATCCCTGATTGTAGATCCCACATTTACAGTACAACAGCTAATTGAAAAGTTTCAATGCAGCATAGAGGAATCAGTCGTGACGATTGTCTCTGACCAATCGGTAGTCTGCAGTGTTTTCACGTCTGTTTTTACATCAGGTACCAGGAACTTTAGCGAAACGGAAAACGAAACTCAGATGAGGTACCAGTGTTAACGCATATCCCCGCCAGGCCGGGTGTATGTAAGTGTATGATGTCACTTGTCTATGATGTACTGTATCTATGATGGATGAGTCCATATTTGGGCACGGTTTCAGCCCGCTCCGTCCGTCATTGATTTGAATTATAATAGTTAAAGAATAAACACAATATGTGGGGGGAAAAGGCGTTTTCAAGATAAACACGGCCAGCCAGACAAAGAAATAGACAGGGCTGTAAAAAGCATAATCTCACTAGTTTACATTCGGCCTGGCGGAGACAAAACGGCGAGTAGAGTTGAGCTGAGTTGAATCGTTTCTCTGCAAAGGACAAAGTGCCATTAGGAAGCACTGACGGCTGAACATGTCCACCTCCCCACCCCCGCCCAGCCTACCGTATCTATCTCTGACCTACATTGATGAGAGCCTGCGCTGTGGAGCGAGTAGATGGGGGGTTTAAGAGAGGATTGGATGCGATGGAGGGGGTGGTGAGGGTGTAAAGGAACCAGGACATCCTTTCTGGTCGGCGCTGTAACTGGCGGTCACGGGTCTCATCTTCGTCGGGGCGCCCCGTGTGAAAGGCGCTGTGTGTCGCCCCGGGGGTTGGTTGGGTGGTGGGGGGGATGCAGGCTATTAGCGCTCAATGGGATGTGAAGGGGGAAGACGCCGCGGCGGCAGCTATAGCAAGCCCACCCATGAATGCCCACTGTGGCGCTCTGCTCTCCCGCTTCCTGTATTCACTTCCCCACACAAAAGGGGCCACAATGGTGTCCCTTTGCTGCCTCGGCTGTCCCTTGGCAGTGCTCAGTCAGAGCCCTGTGGGGGGTAGAGAGGACGGAGGGGGGTATGTCAGTGTGGTGTTATAGGGGGGGTGGGTTTAGCCCGGGAGGCCTGCTTTAACACCATACAGCCGGTCTGCACGTGCCCAGCCCGCCGCCTAGCCAGTGACCACACAAAAGGGGGTGATGTCATGCTCAGCCAATAACAAAAGGCCTCTGGGTGGCGTGCGGCCCCCTCCCCCCCTCCCCTCAACCTGGCTAGCGCCAGCTTTATCCGGCCTAGCATTAATCGCATTGCATTATCCTCTTTTACTGGTGGTGGTGAGGGGGTGAGGGGGGGGTTGATGGCCAGAGAGCAAGAGAAGAGAGCAAGAGAGAATGATGTTTTTTTCTTTTTGTTCATGTCAAGGACCCCCAAATTGATATGTATTTGGCTGTGTGCCAGGACCCCCAGAAGAGAAGATTTTGTGTCAAAATGATTAAAATGTTTCCAATACTTCCAATATTATAATTTTTTGATGTAGATGTACAGTACACGTCGCCACCAAAATTTGATAATCCACTTTGACCCTATATACATCAGCTATTTAAAAACAGCAGATCTACAAGATCAAATACAAGCTCAAAACACGTTGTGAGTTTAATATTTAAAAAATAAAATTTGAATATTTTTTTTAACATTTTAACTTTTTAGATGGGGGTCCACAGACAAAAGTATAAAGAAGATACAATTCACACTATCTGAGAAGTCTTAGGAGTCTTTTTTAATAATGTTTATGATCCGCAGCAGCAGTCTACCAAACAGACGTGTTTCGGCACGCAGGTCTTCGTCAGTGTTAGTTCACCTACAGTAGTATATGGGTTATATATAGTTATATATAGGCATATTAGTTATATATAGGCATATTACATCATGGAATGTTTGAATGTTGGAATATCAGTCAGTTAAAAATGACACACACACACACACACACACACACACACACACACACACACACACACACACACACACACACACACACACACACACACACACACACACACACACACACACACACACACACACACACACACACACACACACACACACACACACACGTTTGCTTTCTGATTGAGCCGTGAGGTGAAGAGATAATTCAAAGAGAATCTTACACTAGCTACACCAGAGCTTTGGGAGAGCCTTATCTCCGGGCTCGGGTACATCACTTCTATTAATGCGGCACATTTTGGGGCATGCCAGATGGCAGGCCGCATAGAATTTGAACAGGGCTTAATCTATCATGCCTTTGATCCAGGCCGGCACTTTTGGCAGCGTAGTCATTCATCTAGTGATACTCTGGGGGTGTGAATTCTGTGAATTTTTCAGTGAATTGGGATGACTGCCACACGCTGGCCTTCAGAACCCACTTCATGTCGTGATAAGTGATATACCCAGGTCAGCTTTAGCTTTAAAGCTTTAAAAGTAGAAAGATAGAAAAAGTAGCCGAAATTGCCAATCTACAAGCTCACAACACGTCGCGATAAGGCCTGCCACAATTAGGCCTGCAACAATTATTACAAAATCTAATAGCCTAATCGCATTTTTTTTTTGCATAATCGTCATAATCATTTCCATGTTGAAAAATGTTAATGTATTTTCAAACATTTTCAAAAATAGTGAAAATAGCTGATCTACAAGTTTGTAGATCGGCTATTTCAACTATTAATAAAGTTATTAAATATTTATATAATATATATTTCTTTGTATATTTGTTATTTGTCATATCTGCCCTGTGTAACTTTTGTTTAAGAAGCCTAGGCCCATACCCTAGGTGGGGTTGGTGAAAGGGCCTTTCTGTGTGGAGTTTGCATGTTCTCCCCGTGTCTCCTAGGGTAGGTACCCTCACAAAAACATGCAGTAATCCTGGTCTCTATACTACCTCCCCCTGGCCAGCCGGGGCGCCTGATGGAGGGGAAAGGAACTGGTTGGAATAACGTGTTCCTTCCACGCGCTACATCCAACCAGGGAACCTCTCCCCTGTCAGGTGACAAGAAGGTCAGTTGGCTCTCATGCATTGAAGGAGGCATGAGCTCGGCCCTGGCCTCCCTAGGTTGGCAGAGGGAGTGTAGTGCCCAGGATTACATAGACAATTGGCACTGGGTGTAAAAAATGGGGTTACAAAATCGTGGGATAAAAATTTAGAAGCCTAAAAAGCAAATAGAAATGTAGTTTTTATTCATAAATGTTCCGATGTTCAATGACAAAAACACAATTAAATCACAAATATTTGAGTGGCAATTAATAGTCAAGTAAAATGTCATGATCGTGATTCGTGACAGCCGATATATACAGATGAATGCAAACGATTCTCACGCTTATACGAAACTAATTGCGATTAGCTCAAATAATTGCGACCAGGTGATTACGTAAGAACTGTGACAGGCTTAGGACCGGGTGCCTTTGGTATTTAAAGTTTGGTATAAGGTTATACGTTTGGTCTAAGGTTCTACGTTTGGTATAGGGTAACCTTATACCTTTTGGTTATAAGGTTAGAACGGGTGCAGGGTGATAAATCATTAGACCCAGGAAGCAATGACAGCTCACATGTACAGCCAGGCTCTGATGTGATCAAACAGGAAGTAAAAAAGGTGTATCGCCCAAAAGGAAGAAAAGAAAAAATAATCCCCATCTACATTTCCTCCATCCTGGTTTTTCTGTCATCGGCCGCCTCCACGAATAGAACGGCAACAATCAGTGGCCTTATTGTGTCATCATTACTGCCACACACACACACACACACACCGCAAAACACACACTAAGTACCGTAGGTATACAGCCGTCAGGCCTTGAGTGCAGCTGGGGAGAGGATGTCATTGGCTGCCTTCCACAGCTTTGTTGAGACGCTTAAGCTACCATCGTGCAACACTGTTTCGGTTGATACGTGCATGCCATGTACATAAACACATACACACACAAACTCACATACTGTGCGAGTGCGTGCATGTGCACTTGTGAACACTTCCGTGTGTGCATCCATGAGGGTGTGTGTGTGTGTGTGTGTGTGTGTGTGTGTGTGTGTGTGTGTGTGTGTGTGTGTGTGTGTGTGTGTGTGTGTGTGTGTGTGTGTGTGTGTGTGTGTGGGTGTGGGTGCGCGCGCTTGGGTTTTCCCCCCCTTCTAAAGTTCCTTCAGTTTCACACAGCGAACTAAAAATACAGGAGTTAGCATGCCACGGACGGACATGGAAAAAAGGCTGTCGTATTCAGAGCAGAAGTCATGGAAAACGGGAGGATCCGATTTCAGGGCCACTGATAAAGCAATAAACCGTACAGTAACTAACGCCCGACCGTTCCGCCAAATATAGCCGCACACACACTGATCTGGTGCAGGCCGGGGTCGGATAAGAGTCAGACAGGCCCCAGACCCAACCGGTACTGGAATACGGACTGTTCTCCTCCTTGATGCTAGCGACTGACCAAGATATGACTACTATGCAGACATATCTTAGTCGTTAGTCGTTGTCATGTTTTTTCAATGTTAAGAATGTAGTTTACATAGCATGTTATTTAGTTAGATGCCAGGTTCATTGTTTACCCTGGTATCCTATAGTTTCACTGTGCAGATTGTTATTTAGGTGGCATATTGCTTAGACAGATGCAAGGTTCATGGTTTACCTGGTATTCTAGTATCTTGAGGCACTACACTGTTCTCTCTGCATTCTATGTACGTGATTATTTACCTTGCTTATTTTAAGTCGATCCAGATAAGAGCGTCTGCTAAATACCTACATTGTAAATTGCTAAAAATAAGAGGCAGTTTTAACTTGACACATCTGCACTATAAATGTCATACTGATAATCAATTGTGATATCTGAATAGATCGGCTATTTTTGGCAAAAAGATTTAGCGTACTGTAGACGGGAAAAGGTACAGATACAACTCAGGTCCAGTTTACTAAGTCTAGAGCAGTGGTTCTCAAACAGTGGTCCGGGGACCACCAGTGGTCATTGAGAGGGTTCCAGGTGGTCCCCAGCTAAATGATGGAGAGTAACCAAATGGATCCTTATAGATCTTTAACTCTTGAGAGCGTAAAATGATTTACGCTCCCAAGAGTAAAATTATTGTTAAACATCTGCATTACTTAAAGAACTGTTATTTTGATCAACGTTTGGCTGTTATCTCTCCTATGGTACCACATCAATACAGCATGGAATTTTGGTCAAAATCGTATCCAACGACAAGAAGTTTTGGGTCTGAGAGTCTAAATCTCATCAAACGGTGGTCCGTGGCTCAAAAGCCAAATAAATAATGGACCTTGACATGAAAAAGGTTGAAAACCACTGGTCTAGAGAGGGTTTAAGAGGTTAAGAAAGCAGTCGGTTTGGACCCACGGTGACCTTGAGGAGGACCCACCTTGACCTTGCCGTTGGGCTGCAGCAGCTCGGTGACGGACACCTTGTCCTGCTGCAGCCGCCTCTTCACCAGCTTGGAGCAGCACACGTTGACGGCGTTCTGCACGTGGGACGCGTTGTACTCGGAGAACGTCCGGCTGTCGATGACCAGCAGCCTGCCCGTCCCGCGCTGGATCAGCCCCGCCAGGCGCTTGATGTCCATGGCGCTCCGCTTGTGGCTCTGCCCTTTCTCCCCTGCCATGATGATGATGATGATGATGATGATGCCAGTCAGTCAGTCACCCCTGGGGTTCCGCAGCAGGTCACAGGGGGATGGAGGAGGAGGGTGGTTCAGGGTGGGGTGGGAAGAAGTGAGTGGGGTTGGAGACAGCTGACAGAGAGGGTGATGAGGAAGAAGAGGAGAGGTCAGCGGAGGAAGGGAAAGGCTACCACCGGAGCGGCCGTGGTGAGGTCCATCATGGTGCCTGCGGTGGACAGAAGAGAGGGAGGCAGTGGAGAGGAAAAGGGGGGGGGGGGGAAAGAAGAAGATTAGACTAGATAGAATAGACTTGATTTGCCATTTGCACGAATGCATACAGTAGGAACTCTTGGAGCTGCAGCTCCCAGGGTTAGCATTTAAAAAGACAGAAAATACAGACAAGACAGAAATAATGAACGTATACATCCTACAATACTACATACGTATATCCTACAATACTCTTTTAAAAATACAAATAAAATAAATAAGTACTTCATATCCTAACTAAAACCATTGCAATTCATGCGTCATGATTCAGATCATCTGTCATGACCCACAGCCACACACACACACAGCCACAGACACAAAAATCAAGTATCAAGAATCAAGCAGGGTTTAATTTGTCACTCAACTCATTTATTACCATATCTAACACAGTG